>NC_137636.1:38532217-38714498 GCF_963383615.2 Lipophrys pholis | reverse complement strand
GTTCTGTGTGGTGGAACCCTACCACTGCACATCACGCTGAACACACCATCCCCACTGTCAAACATGGTGGTGGGAGCATCATGCTCTGGGGGGGCTTCTCTTCAGCAGGGACAGGGACGTTGGTCAGAGTTGATGGGAAGATGGACGGAGCCAAATACAGGACAATCTTGGAAGACAACCTGTTGGAGTCCGCAAAAGACTTGAGACTGGGGCGGAGGTTCCCCTTCCAGCAGGAGAACCATCCTAGACATAAAGCCGGGCTACAATGGAACGGTTCCAAACTAAACATCTTCATGTGTTAGGATGGCCCAGTCAAAGTCCAGACCTGAACCCCGTCCAGAATCTGGGGCAAGATCTGAAAACCGCTGTTCACTAAGGCTCTCCATCTAATGTGACGGAGCTGGAGCAAAAATCTCCGTCTCTAGATGTGCAGCTGGTAGAAACATCCCCCAAAAGACTACGTCTCTAGATGTACAGCTGGTAGAGACATCCCCCAAAAATCTCCGTCTCTAGATGTACAGCTGGTAGAGACATCCCCCAAAAGACTACGTCTCTAGATGTACAGCTGGTAGAAACATCCCCCAAAAGACTACGTCTCTAGATGTGCAGCTGGTAGAGACATCCCCCAAAAGACTCCGTCTCTAGATGTACAGCTGGTAGAGACATCCCCCAAAAGACTCCGTCTCTAGATGTACAGCTGGTAGAGAAATCCCCCAAAAGACTCCGTCTCTAGATGTACAGCTGGTAGAGACATCCCCCAAAAGACTACGTCTCTAGATGTACAGCTGGTAGAGACATCCCCCAAAAGACTCCGTTTCTAGATGTACAGCTGGTAGAGACATCCCCCAAAAGACTACGTCTCTAGATGTACAGCTGGTAGAGACATCCCCCAAAAGACTACGTCTCTAGATGTACAGCTGGTAGAGATATCCCCCAAAAGACTTGCAGCTGGAATTGCAGCTGAAGGCGGTTCCACAAAGTACTGACTCAGGGGGGCTGAATACTTTTGCACGCTGCACTTTTCAGTTTTTTATTTGTGAAAAAAATGTAAAGTCATGTATAATTTTCTTTTTGTGACACTTTGTGTTGGTCTTTCACATAAAATTCCAATTAACAATATTTATGTTTGTGGCGTTTCATGTGACAAAATGTGGGAAAGTTCAAGGGGGATGAATACTTTAGTACTACTGTACATTCAAAGTGTTAAATGGTTTTATTGATCCTGCTGCTTCTTTCACTGGCTGCTGGTGGAACCTCCTGTGTGTTTGTGTGTGTGTGTGTGTGTGTGTGGGGGGGGGGTCTGGACCTCCTGTTGGGGGGCCAACTGATCCACACAGTTGGAGGGCTTTTAAAGACTGTGGTTCTGCTGCTGATCTCCTCAGACTGAGGGTGGTCCTCCTGGTCCTCCTGATCCTCCTGGTCCTCTTGGTCCTCCTGGTCCTCCTGGTTCTCCTGGTCCTCCTGGTCCTCCTGGTCCTCTTGGTCCTCCTGGTCCTCCTGGCCCACCTGATCCTCCTGGACCACCTGATCCTCCTGGACCACCTCGTCCACCACGCAGAACGTCTTTATTGGGGAAATGGATGGAGAGACTGTGTGAGGACCAGTCTGTGGAATAGGTGCAGTGTGGGGGAGGAACCCCAGATCCAGAGGACTCTTTGCTGGTTTTAATGATCTGCTGAGGTCTGGCAGACTGTTCTGGACTGGTCCTGACCCAGGTGGAGGACTGTTCTGGACTGGTCCTGACCTGGTGGAGGACTGTTCTGGACTGGTATTGACCCGGTGGAGTCGGGGTCTTTTGGACTGTGTCCACTGGAGGAACAGATTGTACTGAAGGAGCATGGAGGTCTGGACCAGACTGAGCTGAACAGCAGGACGGATTGTTGGTAGAACCCATTAGAACATGTTAGAATATAGAACTGGTCTTTAGTCCGCCTCAAATCCAACGTGTCAATGTTTCTGTTAACAATGGGGATGGAATATGGAATGTAAATAAAGTGTTTTTAAAAGTCTCTCTCTCTCTCTCTCTCTGTCTCTCTCTCTCTCTCTCTCTCTCTCTCTCTCTCTCTCTCTCTCTCTGTCTTTCTCACTCACTCACTCTCTCGCTCTCTCTCTCTCTCTCTCTCTCTCTCTGTCTTTCTCACTCACTCACTCTCTCTCTCTCTCTCTCTCTCTCTCTCTCTCTCTCTCTCTCTCTGTCCCCCCCCCCCCTCTCTGTCTCTCTATCACAGTGTCTGCCATGCAGCTGGAGAGCCGGTTGTTCTACAATAATGAAAAGGTAGAAAATGTTTATCCGACACATTAAAATCAGACTGAAGATTGTTGTGCTAATAAAATAGCATGGTTCATCTACAAAAAGCACTTTATGTTCTAGTTTCATCATAAAAAGCTTCTCAGGGGTTTCCACCCCCAGGGTGCCATGGCAATAACACGTGTGAGGGTAAGTCCACATTAACTCCATAAAGAAAACGTGCACTCTGGAGGATGTACGGAGCTAAATGAGCCTCATAATGAAGCTGGCAGGGAGCGGAACCTTCGTTGTTGGAGGTTTGGGGGCCGAGGACATTACAGGTGGTCTTCTAGTCAAACTGGATCAGGACTCACTATGACACAGTGGGTAGACCCAGGGTCACAACCTTCCTGTGTGATGGGTGGAGGGATGGATGGAGGATGGGTGGAGGGATGGATGGATGGATGATGGGAGGATGGATGGATGATGGATGGTTGATGGGTGGAGGGATGGATGGATGGATGGATGATGGGAGGATGGATGGATGGATGATGGGTGGAGGGATGGATGGATGATGGGAGGATGGATGGATGATGGGATGATGGATGGATGATGGGTGGAGGGATGGATGGATGATGGGAGGATGGATGGATGATGGGAGGATGGATGGATGATGGGAGGATGGATGGATGATGGGTGGAGGGATGGATGGATGATGGGAGGATGGATGGATGATGGGAGGATGGATGGATGGATGATGGGTGGAGGGATGGATGGATGATGGGAGGATGGATGGATGATGGGATGATGGATGGATGATGGGTGGAGGGATGGATGGATGATGGGAGGATGGATGGATGATGGGAGGATGGATGGATGATGGGTGGAGGGATGGATGGATGATGGGAGGATGGATGGATGATGGGAGGATGGATGGATGATGGGTGGAGGGATGGATGGATGGATGATGGGAGGATGGATGGATGATGGGAGGATGGACGGATTGATGATGGATGGATGATGGGAGAAGGGATGGATGGATGATGGGAGGATGGATGGATGATGGGTGGAGGGATGGATGGATGATGGGAGGAGGGATGGATGATGGGTGGAGGGATGGATGGATGATGGGAGGAGGGATGGATGATGGGAGGATGGATGGATGATGGGAGGAGGGATGGATGATGGGAGGATGGACGGATTGATGATGGATGGATGATGGGAGAAGGGATGGATGGATGATGGGAGGATGGATGGATGATGGGAGAAGGGATGGATGGATGATGGGAGGATGGATGGATGATGGGAGGATGGATGGATGATGGGTGGAGGGATGGATGTACCAATACAGTTACTATTATAAATACTTGGCTGAAGTTACAGATGATTCATGGTTGAATGTAATATTGATAAATGTCCATGTTGGTTTTGTTTGTGTGTCATGACCTCCACCTCTGCCACCTAGTGGCAGCCTTCTTCCCTTCCCCCTCCCTCCCTTCCTGTTTGCGCGGTGGGCGTGTGCTGCATGCGGTGAGGTGTGGAGTGCAGTCATCTGATTTACCTGAGAGGGTGACACCAATCAATTCCCCCGTCTCCCCATAAAGCTGGCTTCTCCCCCCTGCTGCAGTTCTGGATTCTATTGTATTCTATTGTATTCTATTCCAGGACACTGTGCCATCACTGCTTTTACAAATGGAGCCCAGTATTATATGATGATCTATAACATAAGAGCCATTTGGCTTTTTCCATTTTTCTGCTCCAACACGCCGACGCTGAAGACAAACCGTCCACCTGCTGCCTGACACTGTTTATCCCAACAAAGTAAGAGTTGGTAGACTGTCAGGTGAAGACGTGCTTTTCTCTTTAACTGTCAGTGGTTAAAATGTAAGCATTGAAAAGTGAATTTTTTAATATGCATTAATTGTTGTTTTATTCAACCTTTGCTCTTAACATTCTGTACAAGTTTTACAAGTCTAAAGATGAGAATTTAAAAAACCCAAACAAACTTTAGACCACAAGTGAAGGAAGCATGTGAAGGTTTGTAAGACAGTTGAGTTATGGTGTAGTTTGGAGTGCAAACAGAACACCAAGAGAGCAGGAGAGGTCAGCAGGGGAGCAGTTAGCAGAAACACCTTCTGCTGCTCATCAGTCACACACACCGAGCCACTCCTTTTGTTGGCCGCAGTTATTACGGAACACAATCATTTATGGGAGGAATCAAATTCCTGGTGGGGCAGAGTTCCTTTTGGATCCATCTGAAGTCGTCCTTAAGCTTCTCCTTGTCACGATTCACACTCAGACTCCGGCGCGGACAGAGACACGGAACCAGGAATTCTCTCAAGAGTATTTTAATTAATAAACGTGCAACCCGGAAATTATACTACTACTAAAGGTAATGCTCAAAAGTACATATTCAGGCCCAGCTAGAGACTGCGGGGAGCACACTGCCTGGTACGAAGCGGGGAGTTGTAGGAGGGCGTGGTCGGCGGTGAGGAAGCAAGACGGAGGGCAGGTGCTGCAGTCCGATGGAGGGGGAACAGGGAGCCTTCTGTTGAGCTGCGTCAGTGTATGGAGTCACAAGCAGGGCCTGGTGCGGCAGGGTTGGTCCAAAACTTCAGCAGGGGGGGAAGCAGAGCAAGGCAGAGCAAACTGTCATTAGTTTTCGGTCCGGCGCCGAGTCTAGATCTGAAGCCAGCTTTATGGGGAGCGAGGTGAATTGATTGTTGTAGCCACACCCTGCCTCAGGTGAGTGCACTCAGGTAATCAGACTACACTCCACACCTCACCAGCATGCAGCACACGCCCACCTGAGAAAAAGGAAAGGAGGGAGGGGGAAGGGAAAACGCTGGCACTAGGCCAAGCCAGAGGTGGAGGTCATGACAGTCCTAGCTACTAGATTTCAGTGGAGCCATAACCAGAACCCCGAGTCACTCCGCTGTGGACTGGCCTGTGAGAGGAATGCCTGCGTCAGGTCATGTGTCATGACCGAAGCCAAGGAGAGCCACTATTTTGTGTTTTATTTTAATAACCCTCATTACAAAAGGCTCACGAGTTCAGGGAGCCACAAGTCCGTCCACACACTCGTCTCCATGACTTCCATCCATTCCCTGGAGAATCCAGCTTTAACTCTCAACTTAACCTAAACTAAAGTTCATTTGACAGGTGAACATGCAGTCATCCTAAAACCCCCATATTCTGACTTTGAACCTGTCCGAAGCAAAACCACAGAATCTCTACACGTGTCTTGTTGACATGCTGTGACCATGTGCTTTTATTTTGACAAGTAAAACGCTGCTGTCTGCAGCGTAAAGAAAATAGTGCCTCTGTTCGTCTCTGTGTCTTTGTATGGGTGGATGTCTTTTTAATGGCCGAGGTGGAAGAGGAAGAGCGGAGCTGGAGAACAGGAGCTGATGCTGACACGTTGCACATATGAGTTCATATGAATTCCTGACAGCGGCTCACTGGCCAGATACTTCCTTTTTGTATTTGGCTTGAGCAGCAGACGTGATTAGGTGATGCTCTACAATCTGTTTCTTGCACCTCTGGTGATTGTAACTCCATCCACCTTTTCTTCACGTCCCCTTCCTCTGCAGGCGTTACTGGCTGAACGTTACTCTAACGGGGTCAGAGGTCACAGTGTCTCAGTGTTTCATTAAAGTCTTCCATCACCTTGGAAACAGGGACTGGCAGCAGGGGTGGGGGGGCTGATAGCCAGACAAAGATTGATGAAGAGGAGTTGTTGGTGTGAGGAGCAGGTGTTGTCTGCAAAGGAAAGAGCCTGGTGTGTGTGTGTGTGTGTGTGTGTGTGTGTGTGTGTGTGTGTGTGTGTGTGTGTGTGTGTGTGTGTGTGTGTGTGTGTGTGTGTTCAATGGCGTGGCAACACACATGCCAGCGGCTCGGCTGCAGGCCAGAGCAACTAGCTGTTGTGAACACTAACGTCCTGAGTTGGCTGGGCTCATCATAAGCGAAGGTGTGCTGCTGTTGTCCTCTGGAACAAAACAAACTGCACAGCCTCCATGTGTTTCTGTTTACCTGGGACATCTGTTGTCCTCATAAAAACATTGAAACGTTCAATTTCCTTCTGCTTCTGCTTAGCAACAAACATACATCCTGCAAACATTTAGAAAAACAATGGAAATGCTGCTGCTATCCCTTCCACATAATGGCATGTTGATCATTTACAGGCAGCGTGTATTTAGTTGGGTCAATCTTACTGTTACATTTCAACTAGCTGAGCAATATAGTGGGTCTGTACCTGTAACTGTGTGATCAGTCGCCTTCAGTTGGGGACTTCTTTTACAAATAAAGAAGGAAACAGTCGATCGCTGTCCAAAGGCCTGACAGAGGAACATTGTGAGAGAGGAATATACTGGATGGAGCTGCCGTTTCCAGCTGGAGGAATGTGGCTGCTGCTGGGAGGCCAAATGTTTCCTGGCTACAGGGAGACCATCCTACAGAGAATCTATCTGTTTGAAAGACACACCTGAGGAGGAGAGCTTTTAATGTCAGCTGATATCTCATGTTTGAAATAATGGCTTTTGATTTGAAATGAATTTGGCTCACTGGTGATGGAACGTCTGCCTTCAGGATCACAAAACTAAAGAACAGGGACATTCATTGTTGGATAAACTTTATTTATAAAGCACCAAATACAACACAGTCATTTCTTGGTGCTTTTAACAGAGAAAAGAGAAAAAACCAACTAATCCACATGAGCAGCAGATTGATTTGCGACTGTGGAAAGAAAAACTCCTCGAACAGGAAGAACCTTTGCAGAAGGAATTTTACCTAAAAAACGTTCCATTTCTGCAAAGTTTTGTGATTGTTCTGTGTTGTTAATACAATTTTCCAAATGTATTCTGACTGTATATCACAGCATAACTTGATTGTAATTGCAGTTGTAGTCAGGCTTATTAAAAAATACATACATTATCTTGGTATTTTAATATACTGTTTATTTCCGTGACTAAAACAGGTTTGTTCAGTGGTGCTGTTGACCGTAAACATCTCCTGAATTCATTCAGACTTGCCCCCCAGGCAGAAGGCCCCAGTATCCTGCCTTTCTGGCATGCTTTTTCCATTATCCCAAGAAGACAGTGTTCCCTTATTTGAGAAGATGACTGGCTAAAAGGATGAAAACAGCGGATAAACAGCCGTGGCCAAATGGGGGGATAGCATGAGTTTACAGATTAGTCCTTCCCACAGGGCCGGTTTCACAATGTGCTTTCACTCAGCCCATATCTTGAGTTGCGTGAGAGATTTCCATATCTCACACACTCTTGTAAATCACAATTGAACAGTAGTAACTCAGAGAATGAACTCCAAACACGTCTGCTTTCAATTTGGGCCCGGGGGTCCTGCCAAGGCTGGGGCAGTCTGAGAGACCACCCTCCACCCGGGGCAGATTTACTGGCCCCGTCACCTCTGGAGGCTGCCTGGCGCTCCGGGACTCACACCTCACACCTGTAGCCGGGAAGCTGAGGGGCATGTGGCCGGGGTGTGAGGGGGCTCACATGGTGGACCATTTAAACGTTAGAAAATCTAAATCCAAACTGCTTGGTGACTCGCATGCAGGAACAGAAGCCCCGAACCCCAGTGGTGTTGGAATATTTCTTATGTGGCTGATCATCCTTTCCATTTTTACATACTTGAGGTTTTCATATTACACATTTCCAAGATGGATAGAAATCAGTTTTTTTCTGTTCCTGTGAATCTTTTTTAAAATCACTTCTCAGGTTTCACTCTGGATCCTCCAAAACGCCGTCTGAGTTGTGAAGCTCAAATATGAGGATATCGAGGCTCCAGCTCGTAGCTGTTACTGGACACATGAGTCCACGTTCAGAAGTTCAGAAACTCCCGTTGAAGCTGCATGATGATGATATGATATTGATATTGTGCTTCTGTTTTTCACGCTCATCGGTATCATGTCCGCAGCGTGACTTCCATGTGGTCGTCCAGCGCTCGGTGCCAGTGAGGATTGTCGGCCAGGGAGAGGAGCAGAGGGAAGACCACGATGGTTTAGAGACGCTCCCTGATGAGTCCTGCTCACTGTGGAGTGTTGCATGATATTCAAGCACAGAGTGGCGTCGCACCCTCAATGTGGTCTTACAGGTGTGATCTGCATAAACAACGGCGTGGCGGTTCCTGAGACTGAATCCATGTTTAAGCACCGTCGTGGAAGGACACACAACAGGTGGAGTTCATGTTAAAAACAAGATCTAAGTATGCAGATACTCGTAATACTGGGTGGAGATTTTCTCTGTCCAATGGCAGCAACATCTGAAGGCCGGTCAGAAACATGGAGGACACAACCTGATCATGTTACCAGCTGACACACACACTGTGATGGCCAAACACCAGTAGTGTGAGTATCTAATTACTTTTCAGATATCTCTGCTCCATCCAGCTCCTGTACCACTTTGTGTCACTCGGCGTCGTGCGACGGCTGGAAATGGGCGACTGGTCTGTCTCAGACCTGCTGCTGGCGGCGCTCGCCATGGCCAACACAACCTCCTGAGCTTGGTTAATATGTGTCGCCTGTTGTTCCTGCAGCTGTGGCTCCTGGAGGAAGTTGTGGCTCATGCTTATCTGGAATCAAGTGTCAGAGTTTGGTTCTCCAGCTACACACTTAATGCTGAGTCGTTCTTAATGCTGCGGGAAATAAGACAAGCATTGATTTGTTCCTCCTGTCCTGAGGGCCGAGGGCTGACCTGCTAACCTGAAAACACAACACGTCTGCTTCCTAGTTGAATTCTGTTCATTTTGTCTCCTTCACTGTTTGACGTCGTGTCCTTTGTGTCAGCCGGCCTCCTGATGAAGAGTCCCGTCATCAAACATCAGGTCAGGTGACGCTCTGAGGGAGACAGAAACACGTCCGGCAGGTAAAGACGTCCCTCGTTACTGGAAACAAGCTACGGCTAAAATCTGCTACCAAGCATCTTTTCTTAAAGTTGAATGTTGTTGTGCCTGAAAACTAAACTAAATGAAAAAGAAAAGAAAAGAAACTGTTGGACAAAAAGAAACGACATAATAAAGTCTGATTCCTCTCAGTCAAGACTTTATTGTTCATCAGGTATCCCCCCCCCCCCCCCCCTCTCACACACACACACACACACACACACACACACACACACACACACACACACACACACACACACACACACACACACACACACACACACACACACACACACACACACAGGTAGCTGGCCGGACCTCACAGCAGTGAAGCGGTGAGCTTCTCATTATAATGTTGAATTCAGTCGTCCAGTAGTAACACCATGGAGGGACAGCCAGTTGCTATACAAGTCCTGGGTGGAGCAGAGACCGCAGTCCTTGTATTACTAGGAAGAGGAATGCAGTGTAAACACAGCTCTGTGGTCAGGGGGAACAGCGTGGGCTGCAAGCACAGCTTGTTAAAGCACAAAGGAAAATGCATGAAAGACAGTGAGCCACGGACCGTCTGAAGCAGCATCTATCCTAAAGGCCTGGCTCACGCCAGCTGGTTCTTCGGAGAATACTATCCTCTCTCAAATTCATGGCAGATCCCCTGTAGCTGGACGTACTACATAAAAACAAGCTCACGCTGTGTCTGTGCAGTCACTGAGGGATGAGCGTCCCACATGAAAAAGCAAGACAGAGTTTCCTCAGAACCTGAATAATCAGCTTACATTGGAGCTAAGTAGGAACAGAGGGTGGTGGACTTGTGTTTGCTTTCCATTTTCAGCTCTGGCACCGATTCAGGCCACCTTGAAGAATCTGAAAACCATTATCCAGGACAGTTGGTCAACAGTGCAGACTGTACAGCAGGGGTGTCAATCTCTGGTCCTGGAGGGCCGCAGCCCTGCATGTTCTCCATGGCTCCCTTCTTCAACGCTCCTGAAGGTCCTGATGGTTCCTCACTCAGTCCAACAGAAAACCTGTGAACCCGCTGCTCACTGCAATCGGCCATGATGAAGCAGGGAGACGTGGAGAACATGCAGGGCTGTGGTCCTCCACCCTGCTGTAAAGGATGTCAGGCTGCAGCGCCGCAGTGATGAGGAGGAGGAAGATGCAGGGAGAGAGGAATGGGCTGAGGTATCATGGATGAGATATCGTGTGAGAAGGGGAGAAATTGAGACTAAGAGAAGTTGAACACGCCTTCCTGCTCAGACGGCTCAATTACAGCGAGATCGCCTCGTCATTCATGAGGAAGGTTTGGTTTCTCAGAAACAAAAACCCCTGACGTCATTCAGAACGACCATCTGAAGTTACCTTCATACTTGTTTCACACCATCTGCATGCAACAGCAGACCCACGTGCACACACACACACACACACACACACACACACACACACACACACACACACACACACACACACACACACACACACACACACACACACACTCATCTCCCGGCTCGTATGGAGCTGAGCGGCCTGTTGACTGATGCCTTTTGAAGGATCCACTACTAAAGACAGGTGTTGGTCTGTGACCTGACCTGATGCTTCTTTAATGTGTGTTGCTGGTTCACCTCCATCACCTCCATCACCTCCATCACCTGCAGCTTTCTGAGGCTTGGGTTGGAGCAGGAAGCCGTCAGACCAGGTCACAGTGACTTCACCAGTCAACCCATCACTTCACTGGAGAGTTATCAACATGATTTCTTCATGCAAATATATATTTCCAGCAATATTAGTGGAAATAAACAGGAAGAAAATCGTATTTAGAAATCACTTGCTTGGAAAGATATTACAGAAATACAAACATAATAGTTGAGTTGCTGCATACGATACGATGATGTCTGGATAAATAATAACACACGGTTGATTTATGTTCACTATCTTCCCGGCAGCGCCGTTTGTCCCAAACGTAGAGCGCCATGTCCTTCACTCCTCTGGATTTCTTGTTTGGTGGCAGAGCTTGTAGAAGCTGCTCTGTCGTTGATCGCTCAGACTCCAATGAAACTATCCATCCCGTCCCTCTGCATTGTCTCATGTCCGTCCCATCCCCCTGCGTTGTCTCACGTCCATCCCATCCCCCTGCGTTGTCTCACGTCCATCCCATCCCCCTGCATTGTCTCATGTCCAGCCCATCCCCCTGCATTGTCTCATGTCCATCCCGTCCCCCTGCATTGTCTCATGTCCGTCCCGTCCCCCTGCATTGTCTCATATCCGTCCCATCCCCCTGTGTTGTCTCACGTCCATCCCGTCCCCCTGCGTTGTCTCATATCCGTCCCATCCCCCTGCGTTGTCTCACGTCCATCCCATCCCCCTGCATTGTCTCATGTCCATCCCATCCCTCTGCATTGTCTCACGTCCATCCCGTCCCCCTGCATTGTCTCACGTCCATCCCGTCCCCCTGCATTGTCTCACGTCCATCCCGTCCCTCTGCATTGTCTCACGTCCATCCCGTCCCCCTGCATTGTTTCACGTCCATCCCGTCCCCCTGCGTTGTCTCACGTCCATCCTGTTTTGTCCACGGTGTCCTGAAGCGGGGACCATAGTGTAAACGTAGCTTTGGGTTTGGACTGTGGGAGGAAACTGGAGCAGCTGGAAACAAAACAGGCTTCCAGAGGGAGAACATGCAAACTCCCCACAAACACCAACAGGAGACATCTAATTTATCATTCCGCCCACAGTTAAAGCGTCCAGGAGGAAAAGCTTCCAAGCAGCCTTTAGGTTAGAGGAGCTGGATTAGAAGTTTGCTGGTTCAAATCCCACTGCAGGTCCCTGAGCAAGACCTTTGACCCCCTGTAGCTGCATACTGCTGCTAGTATCAATTGTTAATATTAACTGTGAATATGCAGGCTTTTCTCCAACAAGATTAATAAGGTCTGCTTTCTTTCTTTCTTTCTTTCTTTCTTTCTTTCTTTCTTTCTTTCTTTCTTTCTTTCTTTCTTTCTTTCTTTCTTTCTTTCTTTCTTTCTTTCTTTCTTTGTTTCCTGAAGGAGATCACCATTGAATTGAAAAGATCTACAATCACGCTTTGGAATGATATCTTCATCAGATAGGATTCTGATCAGGCAGTTTGCCTATAATTTACAGAAGTAGAGTTTAAATTGATAGATTTTTATTGCCAATATGTCTAGTATTGCATCGTTAAGTTATTTGTATAAAAAAGAAAAACTGCCTGATCAATGTAGGCAATTTAACATTGTCACTTTGCGTTAACTCTAATATTGGCTCATGTTACAGTTTTCCTGTTTCAATTGATTCGATTCCCTGGAAACCATCTGATGTGGTTCTCAGTGGAGAAGCTCAAGAGTCCAGGTTGATTTTAGGAGGCAATTATCCCCCACTGGGCTATATCTTTTACAATATTAGATCATTAAATGAGGTCACCTTAAAGTAATCATCTCTTGACAGCCGCCATGACAGATACTCAACAGTCTTCCGCTGACTCTCACGCTAACACACTGATGTCATTCACAGCCTCCTCTTCTTCACCGAATGTTGTTTTTAATGGACATGTGACGCCTTCACGTTCTGCTGCGCTGGAGAACAAGCGCTGAAGACCTGGTAAACAAGTAGATGTATTATATAACCCAATGATTGAAGGCCAAAATATAGCAGACTTTAAATTGAGGATGACCCCCCCCCGCCCCCCCGCCCCCTCGTTCCACCACCCAAAAGGCAAGTGCAGAGAAGACTCCATGTTTTCATTCTTCTCCTTCATACTCTGACCACCTGCAACCATGCTTGTGCCAGTTAAGACATAAAGTAAATGAAAGCCAGACCTGCGCTTCTGGGTCTGAGTTGGGGGGGGGGGGGGGGGGGGGGGGGGTTGGGCAATGGGAAAGCAGCACACTCCCCCCTCTGCACTGTACACAACAGTCATTAGGCAACCCATCTGCTCAACGCTTGCATGCTAAGCTGTAATTTTGAGGCTCTGTGTGTGTGTGTGTGTGTGTGTGTGTGTGTGTGTGTGTGTGTGTGTGTGTGGTCAAAGGAGACTCTCGGCTCTCGTGACTCTGGCAGGGGAACATAGCGGGGGGGCGGGGGGGGGGGGGGGGGGGGGGGGGAGTCCAGATAATAACATTTACAACTGATACACATGCACAAGCTTCTCTGTTTCGCCAAGCAACTGGCCTCTCCCTCTCTCTCTCTCTCTCTCCCTCTCTCTCTCTCTCTCTCTCTCTCGTTCACTCTCTGTCTCTCTCTCTCTCTCTCTCTCTCTCTCTCTCTATCTCTCTCGCTCTCTATCTCCGTCCTCGCCCTCTCTCTCTCTCTCTCTCTCTCTCTCTCTCTCTCTCTCTCTCGTTCACTCTCTGTCTCTCTCTCTCTCTCTCTCTCTCTCTCTCTCTCTCTCTCTCTCTCTCTCTCTCTCTCTCTCTCTCTCTCTCTCTCTCTCTCTCTCTCTCTCACTCTCTCGCTGTCTCTCTCTCACACACACACACACACACACACACACACACACACACACACACACACACACACACACACACACACACACACACACACACACACACAGCATCATGCTTCCACATTTTGTAGGTAAACGTCTCCAGATTGGTGAAGCAAGAATTCCCGCCTCTGTGGGAAATGTGCCCAGAACCATTTGTAAACCTTCTTCTCCACTGCCCCCCCACTCTGTACAGATTGTAAAACTCTGGATTTCTATATTAGGTTCCTCTGCTGAGGATCTCAAACCTTCTTTCTGTGGGTCACCGAAAACACAACAGTCAGTGCTCTTCCTCAGCTTGAAGTCTCGCAGCTTCACCCACATGTATTCACCTCCGTGGTGTTTTGTCAACACACACACACACACACACACACACACACACACACACACACACACACACACACACACACACACACACACACACACACACACACACACAGCATCATGCTTCCACATTTTGTAGGTAAACGTCTCCAGATTGGTGAAGCAAGAATTCCCGCCTCTGTGGGAAATGTGCCCAGAACCATTTGTAAACCTTCTTCTCCACTGCCCCCCCACTCTGTACAGATTGTAAAACTCTGGATTTCTATATTAGGTTCCTCTGCTGAGGATCTCAAACCTTCTTTCTGTGGGTCACCGAAAACACAACAGTCAGTGCTCTTCCTCAGCTTGAAGTCTCGCAGCTTCACCCACATGTATTCACCTCCGTGGTGTTTTGTCAACACACACACACACACACACACACACACACACACACACACACACACACACACACACACACACACACACACACACACACACACACACACACACACACACACACACACACACACACACACACACACACACACACACACACACACACACACACACACACACACACACACACACAGCGTGCTATAGCCTGTTGCTCCTGTGTAAATATGTGGTTAGCTGACTTCTACATAACATAGACAGTTTACATGTAGACAACACTGTCAATGATGTAGATTTACTGTGTATTGTGTTGCATGTTATGCATTAGGAACATTTGTTGTCTCCAGGGGGAAGTTTGTCTGTTTCCCGATCACATGGACGAGCTGGCAGGGAGCCAGCTTTTCCTGTGGCCACAGCTAAACCTGAGCCATATGTCTGATCCAAAGCAGTTATAGATTGTGGTAGGCGTAATAACATTTGTTTTATTATACTTAGCACATATCTTGTATTCAGAAAGATGAAATATTTTGCCAATTGATTTTGAGTTCATAAAAACGTCTGCACGCAGAGTGTCCTCCGATGCAGCGCTGGCCTGAGGATCCCAAACAGTCCTCCAGCTCCGCTTCGTCCGACTTGCAGTATTATTCAGCATTAGCAGGTCCTGAGTCACAAAGTACTACAGATGAGGAAAAGTACTGACTGCTGAGCTGCTATTTAGCCTTCTCATTCCTTTGCTTATTATATCCTCCCAATGTTGTTAGCCACACTCCAACCATTGTGGTTGCTGTGTGGGCTTCATCATGCTGCTTGTTAAATGTGTTTATAGTAATCTGTGATGACTGGAATCATTTCTGTGGGTTAACATTTAACTAACCCACTTCCGATGCCCCACTGTTTACCATTTTGTGTGTTACCTTTTCTGCAGCTTCTTATCGCGTACAAGCAGAGATTTCATCAAGTGTGGGAAGTGGAATATCACCGAACAACATCCGTCTCATGGGATGTTGTGCAACAGGACAAAACACGACTCACATCAAAACAGCGACGTGCAAACGAGCACGTTGTGCCGCCACAGGCGGGCAGCGATGGACACTTGCTGTTTAAACATACGAGCCAATGAATGTCCATCAATGCTCTCCAACATCCAACCTGTTGTACTGACCTGAATGCCTCGGGGTTTTTCCCAGAACTGTAATTGGTTGCCATTTACTGCTGGAGGCACTCAGGAGCATTTAAGAAGTTATCTCTCAGTGAGGACGGAATGGAAAGTTACTATTTGTGACTGACTGGAAACTCACATGCCTCCCTGGTAGTCCACCAGCCGTCTCAGCTCACAGTATGAGTGACTCAGCGGAGAAATAAACAGAGTTGATCCTAATGGATGAATGTGAGGCTTTCATCGGAGCCCGGAGACGCTGGCAGACTGACTGCAGCCATACGAGCCAGTGAGAGTGACAACCGGCCGACACGCCAGGCTCCAGCGGCCTTCAGGCCATGGCGTCACACTGTGACCCTGCAGGCAGAGCGCAAGCTGCAGAAAGGTTCAGAGGAATGATGACCAATACAGCTGACATGTCAAGTTTAATATCTTAGGTTGTTGTTTGATTATATTTGCTGATACTATGCTTTACATTTGAACTTGAATATTTGCGAAGCGAGTCCTGTCTGTGGACCTCTGCTTTGCCCTTATAAGAACATTGGTTGTTTTATGGCTCAGGAGGAACTCCCGCTCACAGGGTTGTGTACAAAACTGTTGAAGAAACAAGGTCGATGTCATAAAGGGAACAAATGAAATCCAGCAATACGAGTAACTTTCTAAATGAGTTTGATATTCACTGTGACCTGTGAGGCAATGCTTATATTTATGCTGCAGTTCGTGTTACCGTGTTCAGTCTTCACATGTTGGATCCAAGAACAATTAGACCAACAGAGAAAACAGAGCCGAGGAAGCTTAGTTACAGCTCCCATTGGAAAGAAGGGTAAAAGTCAGGCAGTTCAGACGGGACTGTTTGTACTTCACTTTGCAAATGTTCACGATTATTACTTGTTTTCTTTTTTCCGTTACACCAAATGATAAAAGCAGTTGTTGTACCTACAGCGTCTCTATCAGTCGAATGAAGCGCTGTCAGCTTTATTTTCCACGACAGCTGCAAACCAGCAAGACGACAAACAATAGACAGTCAATCAGCAACAAGGGAAAGACAATCAGATGAACACAATAATCCACACATACCGTCTCCAGGAAGAGTCACATGTGGTTTTTCTATATTTGAGGTGTGTGGATCTTGAAGGTGGTGTGAGTGGAGGTTGTATGACGCCACCTCTGGGAGGAGTTTCCACATCCATGGCTCCTCGCTGCTCAGCTGGCAGGGTTCAGTCCTGATCCTGGTCCTGGTCCTGGTCCTGGTCCTGGTCCTGGTCCTGGTCCTAGCCCTTGTCCTGGTCCTAGCCCTTGTCCTGGTCCTGGTCCTAGCCCTTGTCCTGGTCCTGGTCCTGGTCCTAGCCCTGATGTTGGTCCTGGTCCTGGTCCTGGTCCTGGTCCTGGTCCTGGTCCTGGTCCTGATCCAACAGTAATTAAACAGCGTCCACAGAGTCACACCTCTCCTGTCAGAATAATTCTTGATGTTGGAAACCAGAAATCCCATCGCATCATGCTCGGCATCTGAAATATCTACGTTTCTAAATTTACCAAATTTCCTGGTTTTATCTTTTAATTCAAAGACCCAGAGATGGAACAGGGCAGCACAAAGCTAGAGAGAACCAGAATGAAGGCGGGTATTTAACAGGCCTTCATCCAGCATCCTGGACCTCACCTGAAAGCTGCTGGGAGCTTAGCTGCCATCCCAGAGTCGGCAGGAGTCACATGACTGAGCATGGCTGGGAGGTTCAGGTGCTCTGAGCCATAAACCATTAACACATGGCTTTATACATACAGAATGATGTTTATACATCATATTAACAAGCAGAATGAACTCCTCTGAATTTCAAAAAGCTTGTGAAATCCTATTCTAAATGGATGTGAGGACATCTGTGAACGAGTACTTTAATAGAAACACACTGTCCAGTAAGTTCTTGCAGTTTCATTGTCACAGCTTTGATGCAGGCCGAGAAAGGAAAAGCACATTTATTGTTCCCACATGAATGGATGTTTTTCAATATCACGACAGTGTGAGTTGAGACAATATTGACAGTTTGAGTGTCAAACCTCCGTCCAACCATCCAGATGAGCTCAGAGCTGCAGACTGTAGTTGTTGTTGAGTCCGGCTCCCCTGCTCTCTCTGCTCAGGGCACCGCATCGTATTTGTCATGCAATGGAGCAACTCATCATCACGAAAGTGTTCACAGGATCAGCCTCTACACATGCAAACTCTCAACGCCCCCGGACTGCAGCCCACACCCCCCGCTGGGAGCACACACCACACACACACACACACACCACAACATGCTGGCGTGTGATGGCGAAGGCAGGGAGTGCGGACTTGGCAGCGCTGACTGCTGCAGCCTTGGGAACTTGGATTTCATTTGCCCCACATGATGGAAGTTGTTGCAGAAAATTGAGACGCGCTTCTACATACCTTGTAAAGATGAAAACAGCAACAAAACTTAAAAAGAGAAAAACAGACTTGGCTCGTCACGCATCTCGCACCAGTTGAGAAGCGGCGGCGGCGGCGGCTGCGGCTGCGGCGATGCCCGAGGGCAGCTTGTTCCCGCCTGGCAACCCAGCACAATGCCAGGGTGTGACTGCGTGTGCGTCTGTGCTAATGTATGAGTAATCATCTACAAAGAAGCTGGCAGCAGCACAGCCAGGGTGAGAACCCTTCTGCCAGCGCCTTTGAGCAGCGTAACGAGCGGCGGCCTGCTGAGAGTGGCACAGAGACTATCGCTGCCAGATGCTGTGCTGGAGACGCACAGACAACTCATTGCAAATATACACTCACTGGCCTCTTTATTAGGTCCACCTGTCCAACTGCTCGGTAACGCAGATTTCTAATCAGCCAATCACGTGGCAGCACCTCACTGCCTTCAGAAATGTAGACATGGTCCAGCAGACCTGCTGCAGGTCAAACCAGCATCAGGATGGAGAAGAAAGGTGATTTAAGTAACTTTGAACGTGGCTTGGTTGTTGGTGCCAGACGGGCTGGTCTGAGTATTTCAGAATCTGCTGATCTACTGGGATTTTCACCCACAACCATCTCTAGTGTTTACAGAGAATGGTCCGAAAAGAGAAAATGTCCAGTGAGCAGCAGTTCTGTGGGCCAAATGCCTTGTTGATGCCAGAGGTCAGAGGAGAATGTCCAGACTGGTTGGAGCTGATAGAACGACAGCAGTAACTCCAATAACCACTGGCTAAACCCGAGTTCTGCAGAGGAGCATCTCTGAACGCACAACACCTGGAACCTTGAGGTGGAGGGGTTAACCCTAACCCTAACCCTAACCCTAACCCTAACCCTAACCCTAACCCTAACCCTAACCTTAACACTAACCCTAACACTAACCCTAACCCTAACCCTAACCCTAACCCTAACCCTAACCCTAACCCTAACCCTAACCCTAACCCTAACCCTAACCCTAACCCTAACCTTAACACTAACACTAACACTAATCCTAACCCTAACCCTAACCCTAACCCTAACCCTAACCCTAACCCTAACCTTAACACTAACCCTAACCCTAACCCTAACCCTAACCCTAACCCTAACCCTAACCCTAACCCTAACCCTAACCCTAACCCTAACCCTAACCCTAACCCTAACCCTAACCCTAACCCTAACCCTAACCCTAACCCACTCCTGTCAGCTAAGAACAGGAAACTGAGGCTCCAACCCCCACAGGCTCACCATACTGGACTATAGAAGACTGGAAAAATGTTGCCTGGTCTGATGAGTCTCCAGTTCTGCTGCGACATTCGGATGGTCGGGTCAGAATCTGGTGTCAACAACATGAAAGCATGGATCCATCTTGCCTTGTGTCAACGGTTTAGGCTGGTGGTGGTGGTGGTGGTGGTGGTGTCTTGGTGTGGGGGATATTTCCTTGGCACGCTTTGGGCCCCTTAGTACCAAATGAGCATGGTGTCAAGGCCACAGCCTCCCTGAGTATTGCTGCTGACCATGTCCATCCCTTTATGACCACAGTGGACCATCTTCTGAGGGCTCCTTCCAGCAGGATAACGCTCCATGTCATAAAGCACCAATCATCTCAGACTGGTTCCTTCAACATGACAATGAGTTCTCTGGACTCAAATGTCCTCCACAGTCACCAGATCTCAATCCAGTAGAACCTTTGGGATGTGGTGGAATGGGAGACTCACATCCTGGATGTGCAGCCGACAAACCTGCAGCCTCTGCGTGACGCCATCACGTCAATATGGACCAACGTCTCTGAGGAACGTCTCCAGTACCGTGTTGAATCTAGGCCACCAAGGATTAAGGCGGTTCTGAAGGCAAAAGTGGTCCAACCCGGTACTAGCAAGGTGTATCTAATTAAGTGGCCTGTGAGAGTATATAGCATATATATATATATGACTCAGTCATATAAATACAAGTGTTTGTTTGGTGCCCGATGTGCAGAATCGACTGAGCTGTGGTTCCTTTGCACTCCAGAACCTATGCTATAAGAGCTCCAGCGCTGTGTTTCAGCATGTTGAGAGATCAGTCAGTCTGCTTCAATAACTGTGTATTTCATGCATGTGAAGCAGCCTAATTCCACAATATTTAAAAAGGTTGTGATGACAACTCAGGATGAGTCAGTATTCATGTGTCCTGCAGCCTTTCTGGGTTGTAGTTTCCATGTTTCCATGTGTTGATGCATCATCGCTGCTCAAATCATGCATGCAAACAAATGGGTGTGTACAGACTCAGTCACATCAACACACACACACACACACACACACACACACACACACACACACACACACACACACACACACACACACACACACACACACACACACACACACACACACACACACACACACACACACACACACACACACACACACACACACACACACACACACACAGGTCAGCTGCTCACAGGACTTTGGTTTCGTCGACAGGCCCAGCATGCCACCATATGAACAATGCACTAACTCTGTCAGTGTGAACATGAAGGACTATATGGCTGAAGAAAGTTCTCCGCTTGTGACACATTTGCTCACACACACACTCTCAAAAGTGATTTGACGCTGGCTGTTCTTACTTCTCTCCAAGTTATTAATCAGCCTGTGAGTCCACTCTTCTCTGCTGTATTAGTGTTTGTGACTCACGTCTGGATTTTGTAAATATTATGGCCGAACTGACTGCGTTTGGATGAATCAATTTTTAAAAAATAAATGTATGACACATACCTGGATGACACACAGGTGGATGGGGTGAGTTTTGGGAGCAGGACCTGAATCTGTGCAGTAATAGAAGCTCTCACGTGGCTGACGGTGGACTGACCTCTGGAGAGAGGAGGGAGGCTGGAGAGCCATGCCATGCTGCCAATGTTCTCTCTGTGTGAGTCACCAAATCCCCCCGACATACACCTGACTCACAGGCCTGACTGGAATCTCCCTTCAACAACCGCAGCTTTGCTCATAGTTACATACATTTACACTGGTGGAGAGGAAGAAAGTACAATGTAAAGAAAAGGATTCAAACTTTTACATCCATCTCCTGAGCCCCTTTATCCAGCTGAGGGTGGAACGGATGGCAGCCGAGGTTCATCCTGCTCAGCTCCAGTCCATCACAGACTCACATTAATTACAAAAAGAGAGGCGTTTCCAGTCACTCGTTTACCACAAGCCTGTTTTTGGACTGTAAAGGGAAATCAGAGTAGCTGGAGGAAGCTCATGCTCTCAACCATACTGGGAATATTCTCACCATGTGCCACCAAACCTTAACTACTGTAGAAATGTTTTTCTCCACCAGATATAATCAGAAATAAACATATAATTGCCATAAGATAGCTTCAGTTATATAGCGACATCCAGCTACTTTCATGTGTTACCCATCAATTATAATACTTCAGTCCAATGTTGTTCAGTACTTGTGGTGGTTTGTCTCTATGTGACGGACTGATGACTTGTCCAGGGTGCATCCTGCCCTCGCTCATGGTAAACTGAGATCCAGCACAGGATAAAGCAGTTTAGAAGATCAATGGATGACATCAATTCAATTTTGTAACCCAAGTCACTTTCAGTAAGAGAAAAATATCTAGTGTTGAAATTAATCACTTCAGACACTTTGGTTTGGTGTTTCTTTATTTCAAAGTTTCTTTGTTTTTCACAAAAAATACAATAATAAAATTAATGCATGTACTAATGATAATGAGAAGGAATTATATATATATATATATATATATATATATACACACATATATATATATATACACATTTTATTTTCATGATTATTTATTAAAAAAATTTTTTTAATTATCTCTCCTTTTTTATAAATAATACCTGTGTTTTCCTGTCTTGTATTGGTTTTTACATTGTTTTTAACTTTTTTGTGGTGACCTTGAGTGTTGTGAAAGAAAAATAGAATGTATTACGTGTGTGTGTGTGTGTGTGTGTGTGTGTGTGTGTGTGTGTGTGTGTGTGTGTGTGTGTGTGTGTGTGTGTGTGTGTGTGTGTGTGTGTGCGTGTGTTAATCATAACAATAATAATATCAGTCCTTAATCATCAATAATAATATTTGCTTCATCGTCCACATATTTACCATGAAATGAGAAAAGTAAAAGAAGTGTTGGTGGTGCTGGTGGATGAGAAGCCTGCAGTCTGAGGAGGTTCCATCATGTAGATTACTGCAGTGAAACGTTATGAGAGGCACCAGACGCGATCCAACAGCGCCATCTATGGGCGGAGGCGCGTCGCTGCTTCTGACCGCCCGGAGTCACCGCCTCACCGCAGCACAACACGGCACAGGCCGGGCTGCGCTCTCTCTCCTCCGAACTGCTCCACCAAGATGTCTGACATGGAGGACGACTTCATGTGCGACGACGAGGAAGATTACGACCTGGTATTTGCTCTCGAAGCGGCGCCGTTTGTGTGTGAAAACCGGCCTTCGGTCTGTTTTATGCTTGACGCGTCCGCGAGCACCGCTCGGTTCCCTGCGGCTGAATTACGTCATTTTAGCCGCCACGCCCCTCCGTGCGGTCCTGTTCACGCGGACGTCACCGCCCCGTGCCTCCAAATCTTTCTGACGACACGGGCGGAGACGGGTGACGGAGACGGGTGACGGAGACGGGGTTTTAAAGACACAGAAATGCATGAAGCTGCACATCCACACAGAAAACCAGATTTGATGGATGGACGCCATTTTGATTCAGTGTCAGTGGAGTTTCCCCGGGTGACTGATGACGTCACTCCTTTACTGATGGTTCATGAAGTTTTATTTGTTTCCATGAACACACTTTAAGAGCTAAAAGAAATGAATAAACAAAACGTCAGCATAAACACCCTGTCATAAACCCAAAGAGAGTACAACTACAAACTGCTCCAAATATATTTACATAGTACCCAAAATGTGTACAAACCTTGTGCCTCTATCAACCAGGTGCATTGTGAAATAAAATAAACTTTTAAAAACTGGAACTTATTTGTCTTTTCTGTGCCATTTCTGCCTCGTTTCACTGGACTTCCGGTTTTATAGCCCTTCAAAATAAAACCTGACGTTTCTAATATAACTTTCGGTTATATAAACAAGTAATACCAGGCGGCTTTTCCACTGGAAAGAACCAGGTTCTAGTTCGGAGCCAGTCCACAGATTTAGCTCCAGTTCTTTGACTTTCCACCACCAAATCCCCGGCCTATCAGGGGCTGAACTGGTGCTACACTGGCCCCACTTCATTGCAGGGCCAGAGCGGGGCCAGAGAGGGGCCAGAGCGGGGCCAGAGCGGGGCCAGAGTGGAGCCAGAGAGGGGCCAGAGCGGGGCCAGAGCGGGGCCAGAGTGGAGCCAGAGAAAAGCCAGAGTGGGGTCAGAGCGGAGCCAGGGAGGAGCCAGAGGGAGCTTTTCCACCGGAAAGAACCAGGTTTTAGTTCTGGTCCAGGGCCAGCCTTAGCACCAGTTCTTTGTCTTTCCACCACCAAAGCCCCGGCCAAACTGCTGCTACGCTGGCCCCACTTCGTTGCTGGACCAGAGAGGAGCTAGACTGGGACCCGACGCGTCATCAGGTGGGGGTGGAGTTATCTCTGGAGGTATCTCTGGAGTTATCTCTGGAGCTATCTCTGGAGTTATCTCTGGAGTTATCTCAGGAGTTATCTCCGGAGTTATCTCTGGAGGTATCTCTGGAGCTATCTCAGGAGTTATCTCTGGAGGTATCTCTGGAGTTATCTCTGGAGGTATCTCTGGAGTTATCTCTGGAGTTATCTCTGGAGGTATCTCTGGAGTTATCTCTGGAGTTATCTCAGGAGTTATCTCTGGAGCTATCTCTGGAGTTATCTCTGGAGTTATCTCTGGAGTTATCTCTGGAGCTATCTCAGGAGTTATCTCTGGAGGTATCTCTGGAGTTATCTCAGGAGTTATCTCAGGAGTTATCTCTGGAGTTATCTCTGCCTAAAAGGCGGAAGCGAGGCTGAACCAGCTTTTTGAAAACTCCAGCGAACACGGAGCCCCAGAGTGGTTATAGAGAAAACAAATTAAAAAATAAGCATGGGAACGACATAATAAGTCGTTCCCTGAAGTTAATAATACGAGGGAACGGGATTATCTAATTCACGTTCGCGGAGCCGCGGCTCTCGAGATGCTGCAGAGCTCCACCTGTCAGTCAGCTACGTCAGATATAAATCAGAAGCAGTTTTCCATTGTAGTTTATTTTCATGGTGACATTATTATCACTAACGTCACGTCCAGGTCTTGTTTCACCTTCTGACCGCCGGCTGAGGAGCTGCAGCCGCTGAGCAAGGCAGTGTGAGGCTGCAGGGGGCGCTCCGCTCCGCTCTGAGACGCTCCAATATTATTTTATAACCACAGAACTTCTTTATAATAAATACTTTTGGTTCATCAGCAACTAAAAAACAAACTACAAACTACTGTAAATGAAAGTTGGAGTTTATAGACATAAAATGAGTCTTTTAATGTCTTCATGTGAAAGAGAACTTTAATCAGAGTGTTTACCTAGGTTACCATGGAAACGGCTGTAGAGCAGCGTTCTATCATTCTACACCTCCATTCCTCCATGTTGAAGCTTTTGATTCAGAAACGTCCAGAAATAAAGTGAAAGGAGCAGAAAGTCACTATGGAATGTTGGAATGGTGGAAAATAAGAGCCAAACTCATACAGGCGTTATTTTTTTCCCCTCCATGTCCACTCTGGGGCTCCGGACTAAAACAAGACGGACGCAAAAAAACATCAATAGAGACAAGAAGAGACGTAATGTCTTCTTTCTCTTTGGTGCTTCAGAGGTTCAGGTCAGACTAGATGGAGCGACCCGGACTAAACCTCTGGTACAGTCCGTCTCCTGGTTCCTGGACGAGGCTGTCAGCGCCACATTGGTGAAATCAGTGACGTGTCACGTTTTGGAGTGACGCAGTGACGTAGCTCTACTGGCTCCACTAACGGTGGAAAGAGAACCGGTTCTTTGGTGGTGCTCATTTAAGAACTGGCTCTGGTACCGGCCCTGAACTAGAACCTGGTTCTTTTTGGTGGAAAAGCCCTACCAGAGTAAAAGCACCTTCAAAATAAAACTGACAAAAGTAACAAGCTATTTGGGTACTTTACACTTTCTCAAAACAATTTTGGGAGTAAAAAACACAAATTTTCTCAAGATTGACCTTTGAGCTCTACTAAATACTAAAAGTACATGTTATAGCAACAAACCTATTACGTTGTTCATACATTTAACACGTCATACTGGAAAGGATGTAGTTATGGAGTGAAGAGGGTTGTTAAACAACGCTAGCACACTGTCTCCACTTTTCCATCTTCTGATCTGATCCCACAGCTGTGGAGGGCTTCACCCTCTGGACCTGAGCTGACGGAGGAGCAGGGGAAGACTTCTTCATGTGTGTGTGTGTGTGTGTGTGTGTGTGTGTGTGTGTGTGTGTGTGTGTGTGTGTGTGTGTGTGTGTGTGTGTGTGTGTGAGTCACGGCTGGTGGTTGATAATGTTCAGGACATGAACCAATACAGACAGATCCTTCATAGAGACAGTGGCGTCCACAGCCCTATGTACAAAAGAGGTCAGAGGTCAGGGTGTTACAGGAGGTCAGGGTGTTACAGGAGGTCAGGTCAGAGGTCAGGGTGTTACAGGAGGTCAGAGGTCAGGGTGTTACAGGAGGTCAGGAGGTCAGGATGCTACAGGAGGTCAGAGGTCAGGGTGTTACAGGAGGTCAGGATGTTACAGGAGGTCAGAGTGTTACAGGAGGTCAGGATGTTACAGGAGGTCAGGATGTTACAGGAGGTCAGAGTGTTACGGGAGGTCAGGATGTTACAGGAGGTACAGGAGGTCAGGGTGTTACAGGAGGTCAGGGTGTTACAGGAGGTCAGGATGTTACAGGAGGTCAGAGGTCAGGGTGTTACAGGAGGTCAGGATGTTACAGGAGGTCAGGGTGTTACAGGAGGTCAGGATGTTACAGGAGGTCAGGATGTTACAGGAGGTCAGAGTGTTACAGGGGGTCAGGATGTTACAGGAGGTCAGAGTGTTACAGGAGGTCATGGTGTTACAGGAGGTCAGGATGTTACAGGAGGTACAGGAAGTCAGGGTGTTACAGGAGGTCAGGGTGTTACAGGAGGTCAGGATGTTACAGGAGGTCAGAGTGTTACAGGAGGTCAGGATGTTACAGGAGGTACAGGAAGTCAGGGTGTTACAGGAGGTCAGGGTGTTACAGGAGGTCAGAGGTCAGGGTGTTACAGAAGGTCAGGATGATACAGGAGGTCAGAGGTCAGGGTGTTACAGGAGGTCAGGGTGTGACAGGAGGTCAGGATGTTACAGGAGGTCAGAGGTCAGGGTGTTACAGGAGGCCAGGGTGTTACAGGAGGTCAGGATGCTACAGGAGGTCAGAGGTCAGGATGTTACGGGAGGTCAGGATGTTACAGGAGGTCAGGATGTTACAGGAGGTCAGGGTGTTACAGGAGGTCAGGATGTTACAGGAGGTCAGGATGCTACAGGAGGTCAGGATGTTACAGGAGGTCAGGATGTTACAGGAAGTCAGGGTGTTACAGGAGGTCAGGATGTTACAGGAGGTCAGGATGCTACAGGAGGTCAGGATGTTACAGGAGGTCAGGATGTTACAGGAGGTCAGGATGCTACAGGAGGTCAGAGGTCAGGGTGTTACAGGAGGTCAGGGTGTTACAGGAGGTCAGAGGTCAGGGTGTTACAGGAGGTCAGGATGCTACAGGAGGTCAGAGGTCAGGATGTTACAGGAGGTCAGGGTGTTACAGGAGGTCAGGATGTTACAGGAGGTCAGGATGTTACAGGAGGTCAGGGTGTTACAGGAGGTCAGGATGTTACAGGAGGTCAGGGTGTTACAGGAGGTCAGGATGTTACAGGAGGTACAGGAGGTCAGGGTGTTACAGGAGGTCAGGGTGTTACAGGAGGTCAGGATGTTACAGGAGGTACAGGAGGTCAGGGTGTTACAGGAGGTCAGGATGTTACAGGAGGTCAGAGTGTTACAGGAGGTCAGGATGTTACAGGAGGTCAGGATGTTACAGGAGGTCAGGATGTTACAGGAGGTCAGAGTGTTACAGGAGGTCAGGATGTTACAGGAGGTCAGGGTGTTACAGGAGGTCAGGGTGTTACAGGAGGTATAGGAGGTCAGGGTGTTACAGGAGGTCAGGGTGTTACAGGAGGGCAGAGGTCAGGGTGTTACAGAAGGTCAGGATGATACAGGAGGTCAGAGGTCAGGGTGTTACAGGAGGTCAGGGTGTTACAGGAGGTCAGGATGTTACAGGAGGTCAGAGGTCAGGGTGTTACAGGAGGTCACGGTGTTACAGGAGGCCAGGGTGTTACAGGAGGTCAGGATGCTACAGGAGGTCAGAGGTCAGGGTGTTACAGGAAGTCAGGGTGTTACAGGAGGTCAGGATGCTACAGGAGGTCAGAGGTCAGGGTGTTACGGGAGGTCAGGGTGTTACAGGAGGTCAGGGTGTTACAGGAGGTCAGGGTGTTACAGGAGGTCAGGATGTTACAGGAGGTCAGGGTGTTACAGGAGGTCAGGATGCTACAGGAGGTCAGAGGTCAGGGTGTTACAGGAGGTCAGGGTGTTGCAGGAGGTCAGGGTGTTACAGGAGGTCAAGGTGTTACAGGAGGTCAGGATGTTACAGGAGGTCAGGGTGTTACAGGAGGTCAGGATGTTACAGGAAGTCAGGGTGTTACAGGAGGTCAGGGTGTTACAGGAGGTCAGGATGTTACAGGAAGTCAGGATGTTACAGGAGGTCAGAGTGTTACGGGAGGTCAGGATGTTACAGGAGGTACAGGAGGTCAGGGTGTTACAGGAGGTCAGGGTGTTACAGGAGGTCAGGATGTTACAGGAGGTCAGAGGTCAGGGTGTTACAGGAGGTCAGGATGTTACAGGAGGTCAGGGTGTTACAGGAGGTCAGGATGTTACAGGAGGTCAGGATGTTACAGGAGGTCAGAGTGTTACACGGGGTCAGGATGTTACAGGAGGTCAGAGTGTTACAGGAGGTCAGGGTGTTACAGGAGGTCAGGATGTTACAGGAGGTACAGGAAGTCAGGGTGTTACAGGAGGTCAGGGTGTTACAGGAGGTCAGGATGTTACAGGAGGTCAGAGTGTTACAGGAGGTCAGGATGTTACAGGAGGTCAGGATGTTACAGGAGGTCAGGATGTTACAGGAGGTCAGAGTGTTACAGGAGGTCAGGATGTTACAGGAGGTCAGGGTGTTACAGGAGGTCAGGGTGTTACAGGAGGTCAGGATGTTACAGGAGGTACAGGAAGTCAGGGTGTTACAGGAGGTCAGGGTGTTACAGGAGGTCAGAGGTCAGGGTGTTACAGAAGGTCAGGATGATACAGGAGGTCAGAGGTCAGGGTGTTACAGGAGGTCAGGGTGTGACAGGAGGTCAGGATGTTACAGGAGGTCAGAGGTCAGGGTGTTACAGGAGGCCAGGGTGTTACAGGAGGTCAGGATGCTACAGGAGGTCAGAGGTCAGGATGTTACGGGAGGTCAGGATGTTACAGGAGGTCAGGATGTTACAGGAAGTCAGGGTGTTACAGGAGGTCAGGGTGTTACAGGAGGTCAGGATGCTACAGGAGGTCAGAGGTCAGGATGTTACAGGAGGTCAGGGTGTTACAGGAGGTCAGGATGTTACAGGAGGTCAGGATGTTACAGGAGGTCAGGGTGTTACAGGAGGTCAGGATGTTACAGGAGGTCAGGGTGTTACAGGAGGTCAGGATGTTACAGGAGGTACAGGAGGTCAGGGTGTTACAGGAGGTCAGGGTGTTACAGGAGGTCAGGATGTTACAGGAGGTACAGGAGGTCAGGGTGTTACAGGAGGTCAGGATGTTACAGGAGGTCAGAGTGTTACAGGAGGTCAGGATGTTACAGGAGGTCAGGATGTTACAGGAGGTCAGAGTGTTACAGGAGGTCAGGATGTTACAGGAGGTCAGGGTGTTACAGGAGGTCAGGGTGTTACAGGAGGTATAGGAGGTCAGGGTGTTACAGGAGGTCAGGGTGTTACAGGAGGGCAGAGGTCAGGGTGTTACAGAAGGTCAGGATGATACAGGAGGTCAGAGGTCAGGGTGTTACAGGAGGTCAGGGTGTTACAGGAGGTCAGGATGTTACAGGAGGTCAGAGGTCAGGGTGTTACAGGAGGTCACGGTGTTACAGGAGGCCAGGGTGTTACAGGAGGTCAGGATGCTACAGGAGGTCAGAGGTCAGGGTGTTACAGGAAGTCAGGGTGTTACAGGAGGTCAGGATGCTACAGGAGGTCAGAGGTCAGGGTGTTACGGGAGGTCAGGGTGTTACAGGAGGTCAGGGTGTTACAGGAAGTCAGGGTGTTACAGGAGGTCAGGATGTTACAGGAGGTATAGGAGGTCAGGGTGTTACAGGAGGTCAGAGGTCAGGGTGTTACAGGAGGTCAGGATGCTACAGGAGGTCAGAGGTCAGGATGTTACAGGAGGTCAGGGTGTTACAGGAGGTCAGGATGTTACAGGAGGTCAGGATGTTACAGGAGGTCAGGGTGTTACAGGAGGTCAGGATGTTACAGGAGGTCAGGGTGTTACAGGAGGTCAGGATGTTACAGGAGGTACAGGAGGTCAGGGTGTTACAGGAGGTCAGGGTGTTACAGGAGGTCAGGATGTTACAGGAGGTACAGGAGGTCAGGGTGTTACAGGAGGTCAGGATGTTACAGGAGGTCAGAGTGTTACAGGAGGTCAGGATGTTACAGGAGGTCAGGATGTTACAGGAGGTCAGAGTGTTACAGGAGGTCAGGATGTTACAGGAGGTCAGGGTGTTACAGGAGGTCAGGGTGTTACAGGAGGTATAGGAGGTCAGGGTGTTACAGGAGGTCAGGGTGTTACAGGAGGGCAGAGGTCAGGGTGTTACAGAAGGTCAGGATGATACAGGAGGTCAGAGGTCAGGGTGTTACAGGAGGTCAGGATGCTACAGGAGGTCAGAGGTCAGGGTGTTACAGGAAGTCAGGGTGTTACAGGAGGTCAGGATGCTACAGGAGGTCAGAGGTCAGGGTGTTACGGGAGGTCAGGGTGTTACAGGAGGTCAGGGTGTTACAGGAGGTCAGGGTGTTACAGGAGGTCAGGATGTTACAGGAGGTCAGGGTGTTACAGGAGGTCAGGATGCTACAGGAGGTCAGAGGTCAGGGTGTTACAGGAGGTCAGGGTGTTACAGGAGGTCAGAGGTCAGGGTGTTACAGGAGGTCAGGATGCTACAGGAGGTCAGAGGTCAGGGTGTTACAGGAAGTCAGGGTGTTACAGGAGGTCAGGATGCTACAGGAGGTCAGAGGTCAGGGTGTTACGGGAGGTCAGGGTGTTACAGGAGGTCAGGGTGTTACAGGAGGTCAGGATGTTACAGGAGGTCAGGGTGTTACAGGAGGTCAGGATGCTACAGGAGGTCAGAGGTCAGGGTGTTACAGGAGGTCAGGGTGTTACAGGAGGTCAGGGTGTTACAGGAGGTCAAGGTGTTACAGGAGGTCAGGATGTTACAGGAGGTCAGGGTGTTACAGGAGGTCAGGATGTTACAGGAAGTCAGGATGTTACAGGAGGTCAGAGTGTTACGGGAGGTCAGGATGTTACAGGAAGTCAGGATGTTACAGGAAGTAAGGGTGTTACAGGAGGTCAGGGTGTTACAGGAGGTCAGGATGTTACAGGAGGTCAGGATGTTACAGGAGGTCAGGGTGTTATAGGAGGTCAAGGTGTTACAGGAGGTCAGGATGTTACAGGAGGTCAGGGTGTTACAGGAGGTCAGGATGTTACAGGAAGTCAGGGTGTTACAGGAGGTCAGGGTGTTACAGGAGGTCAGGATGTTACAGGAAGTCAGGATGTTACAGGAGGTCAGAGTGTTACGGGAGGTCAGGATGTTACAGGAGGTACAGGAGGTCAGGGTGTTACAGGAGGTCAGGATGTTACAGGAGGTCAGAGGTCAGGGTGTTACAGGAGGTCAGGATGTTACAGGAGGTCAGGGTGTTACAGGAGGTCAGGATGTTACAGGAGGTCAGGATGTTACAGGAGGTCAAAGTGTTACAGGGGGTCAGGATGTTACAGGAGGTCAGAGTGTTACAGGAGGTCAGGGTGTTACAGGAGGTCAGGATGTTACAGGAGGTACAGGAAGTCAGGGTGTTACAGGAGGTCAGGGTGTTACAGGAGGTCAGGATGTTACAGGAGGTCAGAGTGTTACAGGAGGTCAGGATGTTACAGGAGGTCAGGGTGTTACAGGAGGTCAGGGTGTTACAGGAGGTCAGGATGTTACAGGAGGTACAGGAAGTCAGTGTGTTACAGGAGGTCAGGGTGTTACAGGAGGTCAGAGGTCAGGGTGTTACAGAAGGTCAGGATGATACAGGAGGTCAGAGGTCAGGGTGTTACAGGAGGTCAGGGTGTGACAGGAGGTCAGGATGTTACAGGAGGTCAGAGGTCAGGGTGTTACAGGAGGCCAGGGTGTTACAGGAGGTCAGGATGCTACAGGAGGTCAGAGGTCAGGATGTTACGGGAGGTCAGGATGTTACAGGAGGTCAGGATGTTACAGGAGGTCAGGGTGTTACAGGAGGTCAGGATGTTACAGGAGGTCAGGATGCTACAGGAGGTCAGGATGTTACAGGAGGTCAGGATGTTACAGGAAGTCAGGGTGTTACAGGAGGTCAGGATGTTACAGGAGGTCAGGATGCTACAGGAGATCAGGATGTTACAGGAGGTCAGGATGTTACAGGAGGTCAGTATGCTACAGGAGGTCAGAGGTCAGGGTGTTACAGGAGGTCAGGGTGTTACAGGAGGTCAGAGGTCAGGGTGTTACAGGAGGTAAGGATGCTACAGGAGGTCAGAGGTCAGGATGTTACAGGAGGTCAGGGTGTTACAGGAGGTCAGGATGTTACAGGAGGTCAGGATGTTACAGGACGTCAGGGTGTTACAGGAGGTCAGGATGTTACAGGAGGTCAGGGTGTTACAGGAGGTCAGGATGTTACAGGAGGTACAGGAGGTCAGGGTGTTACAGGAGGTCAGGGTGTTACAGGAGGTCAGGATGTTACAGGAGGTACAGGAGGTCAGGGTGTTACAGGAGGTCAGGATGTTACAGGAGGTCAGAGTGTTACAGGAGGTCAGGATGTTACAGGAGGTCAGAGTGTTACAGGAGGTCAGGATGTTACAGGAGGTCAGGATGTTACAGGAGGTCAGGATGTTACAGGAGGTCAGAGTGTTACTGGAGGTCAGGATGTTACAGGAGGTCAGGGTGTTACAGGAGGTCAGGGTGTTACAGGAGGTATAGGAGGTCAGGGTGTTACAGGAGGTCAGGGTGTTACAGGAGGGCAGAGGTCAGGGTGTTACAGAAGGTCAGGATGATACAGGAGGTCAGAGGTCAGGGTGTTACAGGAGGTCAGGGTGTTACAGGAGGTCAGGATGTTACAGGAGGTCAGAGGTCAGGGTGTTACAGGAGGTCACGGTGTTACAGGAGGCCAGGGTGTTACAGGAGGTCAGGATGCTACAGGAGGTCAGAGGTCAGGGTGTTACAGGAAGTCAGGGTGTTACAGGAGGTCAGGATGCTACAGGAGGTCAGAGGTCAGGGTGTTACGGGAGGTCAGGGTGTTACAGGAGGTCAGGGTGTTACAGGAGGTCAGGGTGTTACAGGAGGTCAGGATGTTACAGGAGGTCAGGATGCTACAGGAGGTCAGAGGTCAGGGTGTTACAGGAGGTCAGGGTGTTACAGGAGGTCAGGGTGTTACAGGAGGTCAAGGTGTTACAGGAGGTCAGGATGTTACAGGAGGTCAGGGTGTTACAGGAGGTCAGGATGTTACAGGAAGTCAGGATGTTACAGGAGGTCAGAGTGTTACGGGAGGTCAGGATGTTACAGGAAGTCAGGATGTTACAGGAAGTCAGGGTGTTACAGGAGGTCAGGGTGTTACAGGAGGTCAGGATGTTACAGGAGGTCAGGATGTTACAGGAGGTCAGGGTGTTACAGGAGGTCAAGGTGTTACAGGAGGTCAGGATGTTACAGGAGGTCAGGGTGTTACAGGAGGTCAGGATGTTACAGGAAGTCAGGGTGTTACAGGAGGTCAGGGTGTTACAGGAGGTCAGGATGTTACAGGAAGTCAGGATGTTACAGGAGGTCAGAGTGTTACGGGAGGTCAGGATGTTACAGGAGGTACAGGAGGTCAGGGTGTTACAGGAGGTCAGGGTGTTACAGGAGGTCAGGATGTTACAGGAGGTACAGGAGGTCAGGGTGTTACAGGAGGTCAGGATGTTACAGGAGGTCAGAGTGTTACAGGAGGTCAGGATGTTACAGGAGGTCAGGATGTTACAGGAGGTCAGAGTGTTACAGGAGGTCAGGATGTTACAGGAGGTCAGGATGTTACAGGAGGTCAGGATGTTACAGGAGGTCAGAGTGTTACAGGAGGTCAGGATGTTACAGGAGGTCAGGGTGTTACAGGAGGTCAGGGTGTTACAGGAGGTATAGGAGGTCAGGGTGTTACAGGAGGTCAGGGTGTTACAGGAGGGCAGAGGTCAGGGTGTTACAGAAGGTCAGGATGATACAGGAGGTCAGAGGTCAGGGTGTTACAGGAGGTCAGGGTGTTACAGGAGGTCAGGATGTTACAGGAGGTCAGAGGTCAGGGTGTTACAGGAGGTCACGGTGTTACAGGAGGCCAGGGTGTTACAGGAGGTCAGGATGCTACAGGAGGTCAGAGGTCAGGGTGTTACAGGAAGTCAGGGTGTTACAGGAGGTCAGGATGCTACAGGAGGTCAGAGGTCAGGGTGTTACGGGAGGTCAGGGTGTTACAGGAGGTCAGGATGTTACAGGAGGTCAGGGTGTTACAGGAGGTCAGGATGCTACAGGAGGTCAGAGGTCAGGGTGTTACAGGAGGTCAGGGTGTTACAGGAGGTCAGGGTGTTACAGGAGGTCAAGGTGTTACAGGAGGTCAGGATGTTACAGGAGGTCAGGGTGTTACAGGAGGTCAGGATGTTACAGGAAGTCAGGATGTTACAGGAGGTCAGAGTGTTACGGGAGGTCAGGATGTTACAGGAAGTCAGGATGTTACAGGAAGTAAGGGTGTTACAGGAGGTCAGGGTGTTACAGGAGGTCAGGATGTTACAGGAGGTCAGGATGTTACAGGAGGTCAGGGTGTTACAGGAGGTCAAGGTGTTACAGGAGGTCAGGATGTTACAGGAGGTCAGGGTGTTACAGGAGGTCAGGATGTTACAGGAAGTCAGGGTGTTACAGGAGGTCAGGGTGTTACAGGAGGTCAGGATGTTACAGGAAGTCAGGATGTTACAGGAGGTCAGAGTGTTACGGGAGGTCAGGATGTTACAGGAGGTACAGGAGGTCAGGGTGTTACAGGAGGTCAGGGTGTTACAGGAGGTCAGGATGTTACAGGAGGTCAGAGGTCAGGGTGTTACAGGAGGTCAGGATGTTACAGGAGGTCAGGGTGTTACAGGAGGTCAGGATGTTACAGGAGGTCAGGATGTTACAGGAGGTACAGGAAGTCAGGGTGTTACAGGAGGTCAGGGTGTTACAGGAGGTCAGGATGTTACAGGAGGTCAGAGTGTTACAGGAGGTCAGGATGTTACAGGAGGTCAGGATGTTACAGGAGGTCAGGATGTTACAGGAGGTCAGAGTGTTACAGGAGGTCAGGATGTTACAGGAGGTCAGGGTGTTACAGGAGGTCAGGGTGTTACAGGAGGTCAGGATGTTACAGGAGGTACAGGAAGTCAGGGTGTTACAGGAGGTCAGGGTGTTACAGGAGGTCAGAGGTCAGGGTGTTACAGAAGGTCAGGATGATACAGGAGGTCAGAGGTCAGGGTGTTACAGGAGGTCAGGGTGTGACAGGAGGTCAGGATGTTACAGGAGGTCAGAGGTCAGGGTGTTACAGGAGGCCAGGGTGTTACAGGAGGTCAGGATGCTACAGGAGGTCAGAGGTCAGGATGTTACGGGAGGTCAGGATGTTACAGGAGGTCAGGATGTTACAGGAGGTCAGGGTGTTACAGGAGGTCAGGATGTTACAGGAGGTCAGGATGCTACAGGAGGTCAGGATGTTACAGGAGGTCAGGATGTTACAGGAAGTCAGGGTGTTACAGGAGGTCAGGATGTTACAGGAGGTCAGGATGCTACAGGAGGTCAGGATGTTACAGGAGGTCAGGATGTTACAGGAGGTCAGGATGCTACAGGAGGTCAGAGGTCAGGGTGTTACAGGAGGTCAGGGTGTTACAGGAGGTCAGAGGTCAGGGTGTTACAGGAGGTCAGGATGCTACAGGAGGTCAGAGGTCAGGATGTTACAGGAGGTCAGGGTGTTACAGGAGGTCAGGATGTTACAGGAGGTCAGGGTGTTACAGGAGGTCAGGATGTTACAGGAGGTCAGGGTGTTACAGGAGGTCAGGATGTTACAGGAGGTACAGGAGGTCAGGGTGTTACAGGAGGTCAGGGTGTTACAGGAGGTCAGGATGTTACAGGAGGTACAGGAGGTCAGGGTGTTACTGGAGGTCAGGATGTTACAGGAGGTCAGAGTGTTACAGGAGGTCAGGATGTTACAGGAGGTCAGGATGTTACAGGAGGTCAGAGTGTTACAGGAGGTCAGGATGTTACAGGAGGTCAGGATGTTACAGGAGGTCAGGATGTTACAGGAGGTCAGAGTGTTACAGGATGTCAGGATGTTACAGGAGGTCAGGGTGTTACAGGAGGTCAGGGTGTTACAGGAGGTATAGGAGGTCAGGGTGTTACAGGAGGTCAGGGTGTTACAGGAGGGCAGAGGTCAGGGTGTTACAGAAGGTCAGGATGATACAGGAGGTCAGAAGTCAGGGTGTTACAGGAGGTCAGGGTGTTACAGGAGGTCAGGATGTTACAGGAGGTCAGAGGTCAGGGTGTTACAGGAGGTCACGGTGTTACAGGAGGCCAGGGTGTTACAGGAGGTCAGGATGCTACAGGAGGTCAGAGGTCAGGGTGTTACAGGAAGTCAGGGTGTTACAGGAGGTCAGGATGCTACAGGAGGTCAGAGGTCAGGGTGTTACGGGAGGTCAGGGTGTTACAGGAGGTCAGGGTGTTACAGGAGGTCAGGATGTTACAGGAGGTCAGGGTGTTACAGGAGGTCAGGATGCTACAGGAGGTCAGAGGTCAGGGTGTTACAGGAGGTCAGGGTGTTACAGGAGGTCAGGGTGTTACAGGAGGTCAAGGTGTTACAGGAGGTCAGGATGTTACAGGAGGTCAGGGTGTTACAGGAGGTCAGGATGTTACAGGAAGTCAGGATGTTACAGGAGGTCAGAGTGTTACGGGAGGTCAGGATGTTACAGGAAGTCAGGATGTTACAGGAAGTCAGGGTGTTACAGGAGGTCAGGGTGTTACAGGAGGTCAGGATGTTACAGGAGGTCAGGATGTTACAGGAGGTCAGGGTGTTACAGGAGGTCAAGGTGTTACAGGAGGTCAGGATGTTACAGGAGGTCAGGGTGTTACAGGAGGTCAGGATGTTACAGGAAGTCAGGGTGTTACAGGAGGTCAGGGTGTTACAGGAGGTCAGGATGTTACAGGAAGTCAGGATGTTACAGGAGGTCAGAGTGTTACGGGAGGTCAGGATGTTACAGGAGGTACAGGAGGTCAGGGTGTTACAGGAGGTCAGGGTGTTACAGGAGGTCAGGATGTTACAGGAGGTCAGAGGTCAGGGTGTTACAGGAGGTCAGGATGTTACAGGAGGTCAGGGTGTTACAGGAGGTCAGGATGTTACAGGAGGTCAGGATGTTACAGGAGGTCAGAGTGTTACAGGGGGTCAGGATGTTACAGGAGGTCAGAGTGTTACAGGAGGTCAGGGTGTTACAGGAGTTCAGGATGTTACAGGAGGTACAGGAAGTCAGGGTGTTACAGGAGGTCAGGGTGTTACAGGAGGTCAGGATGTTACAGGAGGTCAGAGTGTTACAGGAGGTCAGGATGTTACAGGAGGTCAGGATGTTACAGGAGGTCAGGATGTTACAGGAGGTCAGAGTGTTACAGGAGGTCAGGATGTTACAGGAGGTCAGGGTGTTACAGGAGGTCAGGGTGTTACAGGAGGTCAGGATGTTACAGGAGGTACAGGAAGTCAGGGTGTTACAGGAGGTCAGAGGTCAGGGTGTTACAGAAGGTCAGGAAAATACAGGAGGTCAGAGGTCAGGGTGTTACAGGAGGTCAGGGTGTGACAGGAGGTCAGGATGTTACAGGAGGTCAGAGGTCAGGGTGTTACAGGAGGCCAGGGTGTTACAGGAGGTCAGGATGCTACAGGAGGTCAGAGGTCAGGATGTTACGGGAGGTCAGGATGTTACAGGAGGTCAGGATGTTACAGGAGGTCAGGGTGTTACAGGAGGTCAGGATGTTACAGGAGGTCAGGATGCTACAGGAGGTCAGGATGTTACAGGAGGTCAGGATGTTACAGGAAGTCAGGGTGTTACAGGAGGTCAGGATGTTACAGGAGGTCAGGATGCTACAGGAGGTCAGGATGTTACAGGAGGTCAGGATGTTACAGGAGGTCAGGATGCTACAGGAGGTCAGAGGTCAGGGTGTTACAGGAGGTCAGGGTGTTACAGGAGGTCAGAGGTCAGGGTGTTACAGGAGGTCAGGATGCTACAGGAGGTCAGAGGTCAGGATGTTACAGGAGGTCAGGGTGTTACAGGAGGTCAGGATGTTACAGGAGGTCAGGATGTTACAGGAGGTCAGGGTGTTACAGGAGGTCAGGATGTTACAGGAGGTCAGGGTGTTACAGGAGGTCAGGATGTTACAGGAGGTACAGGAGGTCAGGGTGTTACAGGAGGTCAGGGTGTTACAGGAGGTCAGGATGTTACAGGAGGTACAGGAGGTCAGGGTGTTACAGGAGGTCAGGATGTTACAGGAGGTCAGAGTGTTACAGGAGGTCAGGATGTTACAGGAGGTCAGGATGTTACAGGAGGTCAGAGTGTTACAGGAGGTCAGGATGTTACAGGAGGTCAGGATGTTACAGGAGGTCAGAATGTTACAGGAGGTCAGAGTGTTACAGGAGGTCAGGATGTTACAGGAGGTCAGGGTGTTACAGGAGGTCAGGGTGTTACAGGAGGTATAGGAGGTCAGGGTGTTACAGGAGGTCAGGGTGTTACAGGAGGGCAGAGGTCAGGGTGTTACAGAAGGTCAGGATGATACAGGAGGTCAGAGGTCAGGGTGTTACAGGAGGTCAGGGTGTTACAGGAGGTCAGGATGTTACAGGAGGTCAGAGGTCAGGGTGTTACAGGAGGTCACGGTGTTACAGGAGGCCAGGGTGTTACAGGAGGTCAGGATGCTACAGGAGGTCAGAGGTCAGGGTGTTACAGGAAGTCAGGGTGTTACAGGAGGTCAGGATGCTACAGGAGGTCAGAGGTCAGGGTTTTACGGGAGGTCAGGGTGTTACAGGAGGTCAGGGTGTTACAGGAGGTCAGGGTGTTACAGGAGGTCAGGATGTTACAGGAGGTCAGGGTGTTACAGGAGGTCAGGATGCTACAGGAGGTCAGAGGTCAGGGTGTTACAGGAGGTCAGGGTGTTACAGGAGGTCAGGGTGTTACAGGAGGTCAAGGTGTTACAAGAGGTCAGGATGTTACAGGAGGTCAGGGTGTTACAGGAGGTCAGGATGTTACAGGAAGTCAGGGTGTTACAGGAGGTCAGGGTGTTACAGGAGGTCAGGATGTTACAGGAAGTCAGGATGTTACAGGAAGTCAGGGTGTTACAGGAGGTCAGGGTGTTACAGGAGGTCAGGATGTTACAGGAGGTCAGGATGTTACAGGAAGTCAGGATGTTACAGGAGGTCAGGGTGTTACAGGAAGTCAGGGTGTTACAGGAGATCAGGATGTTACAGGAGGTCAGGATGTTACAGGAGGTCAGGATGTTACAGGAAGTCAGGATGTTACAGAAGGTCAGGGTGCTACAGGGGGTCAGAGGTCAGGGTGTTACAGGAGGTCAGGGTGTTACAGGAGGTCAGAGGTCAGGGTGTTACAGGAGGTCAGGATGCTACAGGAGGTCAGAGGTCAGGGTGTTACAGGAGGTCAGGATGTTACAGGAGGTCAGGATGTTACAGGAGGTCAGGGTGTTACAGGAGGTCAGGGTGTTACAGGAGGTCAGGGTGTTACAGGAGTCAGAGGTCAGGGTGTTACAGGAGGTCAGGGTGTTACAGGAGGTCAGGGTGTTACAGGAGGTCAGGATGTTACAGGAGGTCAGGGTGTTACAGGAGGTCATTGCCAGGCCTATATGTTATGAAACAAATATGAGCATGCTGGTGGACTGAGATGAAGGGTTAAACCGTCTGAGGCTTCTGGAGGTTCTTCAACAGGCGGCGTGGCACCCTCCATTCCTGTACAAGGTTTATCATGTTTTACTGCAGGACATTAGTTTTTACAGGCAAGCAAGCATTCAGATATATTACAACCTGAACAACAACCATTTTGTTCAGGGTATAAAAGACTTTGATAATGGATAGAGATCTCATTTGTGAATTTTGTATTGGCTCCATTAGTGCCCTCATGCAGATTTAAATAATTAGAAATATTGCCAATTATTTGTACATTTAGCTGCTCTTACATATTTCTGTGTATGGATGACTTTGTGTCAGTAGCGGGTCATCTTCCTCAGACGCACTCTCTTCACTTACTTCAGAATCAATGAAGTCAATGTGATCTAAAACAAACAAAACATTCCAAGTTCGGACACAAATGTATGATGAACAATCTTAAAATATAAGCTTAATGAACATGAACTTGTTAATGTTATGACAACTTTATTATGTAGTATTTAAGACCAATTTTAGCCCAAATAAATGTACTTTGTTGTATGTATGACTGTACAAGACTGGAGGAAGGAGAGATGACAATGATGACACTGTAGTGCACCTAAACCATAATAGAAAGCATGAATTGTAGAATCTTGATACAACAATTGATAGTCAGAATACACAGTATTTCTGTACCTGTATATCCGAACCTGTATCTACAACATTTACCCATACAAACTCATATCAGTAATCTTAATATGAAAGACAAAGTGTAAACACGGTCCTCAGTATGTATGTACCTGACAAATACAGACATACTGAGCACTGTGTATTGACAACATTTAATACAAATATACAGATATAATGCAGTTTTTTTTCAAACATTAAAGTAATACCAAGAATCAATAAGAACCTCACGTGCTGAACACATTTGAGGCAGTCTGACCTCATGGCCAGACCAGAATTTTGACAGTCTGGCTCTGGTGAACTTTTTTGAAGATAAAATATGAAATATAGAAAAGAATTATCACTTCAGATGAAAAGTAACTATGATATGTTGTGATTGAACAAATCAATAGTCAATGCAGGAGGACGACAAACACTAAACTATGATCTTATGTTAACATATCACAAATATTCAGTCTTTCCTTGAAATAGAGGTCAATTATTACTGTTGTGTACTTTGATCTATCAGATATTGTCTCTGTTTACAGTCTTCTCTGTGTGCACATTTGTCAGGTTAGACCACTTTATTTAAAGGAGGTACAAAGGAGGTACCTGGTATTCTCACATATCCAGTCTCCCTTAAATTATCTTTAAATCAATTCTTTAAATTTATCAGGAAAAAAATAATCAAACATAGAGTGTATTCTGACCATTTTTCATACCTCAACTTCCTCTTGAGAGTACATGCACTCAAAGAAATCAACTATGCAGTGGCAGTTCTTTGCTCAAATGAAAGATAAAAATTAAAAAAGATAAAAAAAACAACCTTAATAAGGCAGTCTACAAACATCCTAGCCAGCAACACACCCCTGAGATTTAAAATGAAATACAGGGTCATTTGTAAATCACATGGGGTTTAAAGTTTAAACTGGTCCTGTTAGCTGTTAGCAGTTATGCTAGGTTTACACTATGTTCCCGGCAGCCCCGTTTGCCCGAAACGTAGTGCGCCGTGGGATTTTGGGGAATTCTGAGGAAGGTCTGGAACGTTTTTCACGTTCTGTCAAGACTTTCTATGGATGAAATGTGGACGTTGGACCATTGTGAACCACTTTATGCCCCAAAGAGTCACCAAAAGTGAAGCAATCGTTGTCTCCTGACACTTTAGCCGGGTGCAGACATTCCTCTGGATTCCTTGTTCAGTAGCAGAGCTTGTAGAAGCTGCTCTGTCATTGATTGCTCAGACTCCAATGAAACTCTCCTCCGGCCCGGCTTCCTCCCAGACCGTGGGACGCCGTGGCAGACCGGAGGACAACGCGTCGGGTCCACAAACAATCACACGCCGGGACAAGCCGCGAATGAACGTGATGAAACGGCTAGCATACACCGTAACTACACCGTGAGAACCGTGACGAAGCGCGGCGCGACGTGATAAAATGCGAAGCAAGAGTGAAACAACCGTGATAGAACGTGCACTACATCACTTCCTGTAAGCCTCCCGTCCCACTACGGACCGCCTCCAAGTTCTATTACGACCCGTTACGTGCTGCCAATGACGTTCATCCCGTTTCTCTACATGCTACCAAGTTTCTCATCCACGCCGCGGTCGCCGTGGCAAATCTTTTGACAGTTTAAAAATCTGGTACGGCGCCCACGGCAAACACGACCTGTTACGTTTGCCCACCCTGTCCCCCTGCGTTGTCTCACGTCCATCCCATCCCTCTGCGTTGTCTCACGTCCATCCCATCCCTCTGCGTTGTCTCACGTCCATCCCATCCCTCTGCGTTGTCTCACGTCCATCCCGTCCCCCTGCGTTGTCTCACGTCCATCCCGTCCCCCTGCGTTGTCTCACGTCCATCCTGTTTTGTCCACGGTGGCCTGAAACGGGGCTGCAGGGAACATAGTGTAAATGTAGCTTTAGCTGTGAGCATTTGTTAGCAATTACCTGCTAGTGGTTAGCCGCTTGCACTTAGCTGCAAGCAGTCACTGGCAGTTAGCGGCAAGCTGTTAGCCTGCTGCTAGTAATTAGCCACTAGCAGTTAGCAGTAAACTGCTAGCAGCTTTATGATAATAGCCTCCTGTGTTGACGACAACACAGGAGCCAAACCAAAACCCCCCGTTTGGTGGCGCACACACCTGTGGGTGATTCTGGTTTTAGCACAATCACTCGGCCACCTTCAAACTCCAGATATTCAGGCAAGTTTCAACGGAGGCACAACTCCAATTGACATGTAACAAAGAAACAATTGATTTCTTTAACATGACTAATTGTCAAGAAATGTGGAATGTAACCCTCCTCAGATATAATGTCAATTAGGATATTCCCCAACTAGATGTGATTTTAAAATGGGACCTCAATACCCAGCTAGTGCGAGAGGACACCACTGGGACCAAGAAAATCCTGTCAATGAACTTACCTGTTATCATCTGTTGTATCTGACACCTGAGGACAAGAAAAGAAGAAAAGTACTAAAGGTCCATTTTAGCAAAAAAGAGTGTACTTTGTCATATGTATGAATGTACGACATATTTATAAACTGGAGGAATGAGAGATAATAATGATGACACTGCACTTGAACCAAAATAGTAAGTAAATACTAGGGATGTCCCGATCACACTTTTGGCCCCCGATACCGATACGATTTTTCAGAATTGAGTATCGGCCGATACCGATACTTTCCCGATCCGATACTTACATTGCTATTGCAAATATACTCAACAGTGTATTTTTGGAGCGACTAAGATGTCTGAAGCTAAAAGCACTATTGGCAGAAGGTTTGTTTATCTAGAAATTATTGTAAAACTCACTTATTGAATCAAAATTCTTCTCAGAATGACTTAAACATAAAAGCTCTCAGGCTCCAATGTAACTTCTTTGTGTATTAAATTCCAGTTTACCTTAAAGCAGTATGAGAGGTTTGACCTGAATGTCACTGAACATTTACATTTCAATGTGAATTATAAACACTTAAGTCCACTTCAGAGTGGTAAAACCTGTTTGACTAAAGTACTCTGAACATATTTCTCTCAAAACTTATTCAGAATATCCCAGTCTCCCTTCAAACTAGAGGAACCTTCTGGGTTCTTGTTTCACCATATCGCTCCCTGTGGGGACTGAGCCTTTATTTTAAAATCCTTTATTTTAAAGCTTTTTCTTTATTTAAGGCTTTTTCTTTAGTTGTTGTTGTAAACTGAGGGACATCCACACGATGAAAAAACGATCTTTGTCCTCCCTGTCCTTCTCCCAAAGAACCTCCGTCACACCTCACTATGAACACGGCTCAACACGAGGCTTCAGGGCATGTAGTACACATGCCAGGCCTTTAGGGGCGCTGTGACTCACCAAACACAACAAAACAGAGAAGAAGACAGACCACATAGCAATTTAGAAGTAGACTTCTGCACATAAACACATAAACCACAATATATCACTCTAGTTTTATAGGTCTATGGCCCCGCTCCTCCGAGTTCTAGCTTCTGCAGCTCCACCCGAGCTTCTAGTCCCTGATTGTTCTGGTTATTAGGTGACGTAGTGGTTATTAGGTGACGTTGTGGTTATTAGGGGACGTTGTGGTTATTAGGTGACGTTGTAGTTATTAGGGGACGTTGTGGTTATTAGGGGACGTTGTGGTTATTAGGTGACGTTGTAGTTATTAGGGGACGTTGTGGTTATTAGGGGACGTTGTGGTTATTAGGCGACGTTGTGGTTATTAGGCGACGTTGTGGTTATTAGGTGACGTACTGGTTTTTAGGTGACGTTGTGGTTATTAGGGGACGTTGTGGTTATTAGGCGACGTTGTAGTTATTAGGGGACGTTGTGGTTATTAGGGGACGTTGTGGTTATTAGGCGACGTTGTGGTTATTAGGGGACGTAGTGGTTATTAGGTGACGTTGTGGTTATTAGGTGACGTTGTGGTTATTAGGGGACGTAGTGGTTATTAGGTGACGTTGTGGTTATTAGGTGACGTTGTGGTTATTAGGGGACGTTGTAGTTATTAGGTGACGGTGTGGTTATTAGGGGACGTTGTGGTTATTAGGTGACGTTGTGGTTATTAGGGGACGTTGTGGTTATTAGGTGACGTTGTAGTTATTAGGGGACATTGTGGTTATTAGGGGACGTTGTAGTTATTAGGGGACGTTGTGGTTATTAGGTGACGTACTGGTTATTAGGTGACGTTGTGGTTATTAGGGGACGTTGTAGTTATTAGGGGACGTTGTAGTTATTAGGGGACGTTGTGGTTATTAGGTGACGTACTGGTTATTAGGGGACGTTGTGGTTATTAGGGGACGTTGTAGTTATTAGGGGACGTTGTGGTTATTAGGTGACGTACTGGTTATTAGGGGACGTTGTGGTTATTAGGGGACGTTGTAGTTATTAGGGGACGTTGTGGTTATTAGGTGACGTACTGGTTATTAGGTGACGTTGTGGTTATTAGGGGACGTTGTGGTTATTAGGTGACGTTGTAGTTATTAGGTGACGTTGTGGTTATTAGGTGACGTTGTAGTTATTAGGTGACGTTGTGGTTATTAGGGGACGTAGTGGTTATTAGGTGACGTTGTAGTTATTAGGGGACGTTGTGGTTATTAGGGGACGTTGTGGTTATTAGGTGACATTGTAGTTATTAGGCGACGTTGTGGTTATTAGGTGACGTACTGGTTATTAGGTGACGTTGTGGTTATTAGGGGACGTTGTGGTTATTAGGTGTCGTTGTAGTTATTAGGTGACGTTGTGGTTATTAGGTGACGTAGTGGTTATTAGGTGACGTTGTAGTTATTAGGTGACGTGGGGCGTCGTGGGGTGGGGCGTCATGGGGCGGGGCGTCATGGGGCGGGGCGGGGTGGGGCGTCGTGGGGCGGGGCGTCACGGGGCGGGGTGGGTTTTCACGTGGCCCCACTGAAAAAGTTGTGGATGGTACCGAAAGAAACCGCGACCACCAGCTATGATATTCCACCACCCCTCTGTTGAGGTACCTAGTAGAGGTGTAAATCACCAGCTTCACCACGATACCATGTCGATATGTTTGGATGACAACACGATGTTTGCTGATGTCACAAAGTCACGATACGATCTCGATTCGATTTGAGTCACAAGCCTGCGATGGATACGAAGTGATGTCATGAGCCCATCTCACACAATCATTTACATTCATATCAACTCACAAAAAACTACTGAAATATGATTTGACTATTTTATTTCTAAGCTCTTTCAGGTGTCAGGCATTAAATAAAGAGCGTGAACAGTCGGGGTGTAACAATAAAACACTGTAAGCTCTCATATCTTTACAAATGAAATATGAACTGGCTGCTGTGATCCTCATCGCTCTTTTCCAGTTGTTGCTCAGTGTTTGTGGAAAGAACCTGGTCAAAGCCGCCGTGACGTCAGACACGGTTACGGCGGAGCTAGCATGCGTGACGAGCCTGTGCTTCTTCTGGAGGTGCGCGGCCAAGTTGGTTGTGTTTCCCCAGTATTTGAACTCGCACTGACACTGTTTGCATCTGGAGTGAGTTTTGTCTGTTGAGCCGTCTTTCTGTCGGATTCCGAAATCTTTCCATCCCGCCGATTTATTTCCAAGAGGTGAGCGTATGTCCTCCTTTTTGAGCTGCTCGCACTAGCCATGACGCCGCCGTGCACGTTGTGTGAAGGCGGCGAGAGCGTGCAGGAAATGGTGACAACGACGTACAGACATGCTACGTGAATTTCAAAATAAAGGCGCATCTTAAAGATGATGATGTGAATCGATGTCATTGTGCATCGATGTGATAGTATCATTAATAAATGAATGGATGTGGATCGATGGATCGTTCCACTCCTGGTACCGAGCACCGAGGCAGAGTCTGTGAGGAGGAGGGACAACGCAGCCGTCTGCTGATTGGTTGTGACGATCGTCACTCTGGACTTGCCCGCGATATTTAGATATCCCATCGGCCGTAAACCCTCCGTTGTTGTTTACATACACTGGTTGTTTAATTAACTGGAGATTCAACAGTAGGAGGAGCTTCAGCAGAAGCTCCTCCTCTCATGAACAGTAGGAGAAGCTTCAGCAGAAGCTCCTCCTCTCATGAACAGTAGGAGAAGCTTCAGCAGAAGCTCCTCCTCTCATGAACAGTAGGAGAAGCTTCAGCAGAAGCTCCTCCTCTCATGAACAGTAGGAAGAGCTTCAGCAGGAGCTCCTCCTCTCAGGAACAGGAGGAGGAGCTTCAGCAGGAGCTCCTCCTCTCATGAACAGTAGGAGAAGCTTCAGCAGAAGCTCCTCCTCTCAGGAACAGTAGGAGGAGCTTCAGCAGGAGCTCCTCCTCTCAGGAACAGGAGGAGGAGCTTCAGCAGGAGCTGGACGCTGCTGTTCACAATGAGAACGTTTAACCTGAGTCAGAGAGAACAACTTGGCCGGCCGCCGGCCGTTTCCATGTTCTTCTCTGGACGCGTCTCCAAGTAGTTCTCAACCCCGCCTACATTTTTACCGTACTTTCTGTGGTGGACCGCGAGACACAGTTGGTCCTGGATGAGCTTTGCTGTACCGTACCCTCCCGCTCCGCCACGCACTGCAGTGGAACAGCGGCTTTAAAGTCAATTTTAATGAAACATTCAGGTGCAAAATACAATGAAATGTCATAATAAACTTGTATAAATACTCTATAACCTCCTTGCTCGGTGGGACCAGACTGGAGCCTCTTGGTGGGTTTTGGCCGACGGGCCTTTTTTTCTCTGCTGGAAAGGGAAAGTCAAACTTAAGTACACGTGACGTCAAAATCGTCATCCACCCTGTGCGCTAGGCTCCGCCCCTCTGCAGGGATTTTCAGGATCGTGACATTACGTTATGGAACGTTAGGGAAGTGAACAAGGAGAGTAGTACTGAGGCAATCATGTATCACTCGCGGCCTGAATATTCCAGTAATCAGGTCCAGACAGTCCCGGCTCCAGCTCAGTACAGAAGGGGGGGGCGGCAGAAAACCGAGGGGGGGCGATGACGTGATGCATAGTATGAGAAAGCTTATGCAGCCCAATTGTTTTATCTAAGCAGGGCTTGACATTAAGGATTTTTACTTGCCAGGAGTTTAATGGAAATCTCTAAGTTTGGGTAAAGTATGAATTCGACCAATAAATCCATTGTAATATGTTTCTGTAATTGTTTTTTGAATAAACTTGAGGTATATTTGACTCCAATTCAAAATGACTAGACAAACATAATAGGATTTCACAAATTATTTTTACAATTTAACTTCTTTCCATGAGAGTATCCATGCAGGTTCTGACATAGTACTGAAACATTTAGCCTGTCAGAGTTCATTGACATATTTGATTTATTTACACATTAACAGAATCACTACAGTTACCTTAGAATTGTTGAAAACAACTGTCTGTATTATATACAAGTACTGCATTGATGATTTAAAAGGAAGAATTCTATTGGACATGTGGACAATGTGGGGGTCTGAGTGACGTCATCATCTCATAATAAACTAGTTCTATCTTTAGAACCTCAGAATGACTTTATTATTCCCTGGGGAAACTCTTGAGCAAGGCAGCAGCAACACAATGTTTCCAGCTCTAACGCAGCTCCAACCATTGGGACTATTTTCAGAGAGTTTAGAGTGGAGTAGGACGCAGCTTCATGGAGGTGTGAATCGCCTGCTGACAGCCTGGAGGAGCTGCTGCTCATTGTTCTGATGTCAGAGCTGTTCTCCTCCCAGAGCTGGAGGTTGCTTTGCTAACATCAACGTTGCTGCGTTGCTTTGCTAACATCCACATTGCTGCGTTGCTTTGCTAACATCAACGTTGCTGCGTTGCTTTGCTAACATCCACATCGCTGCGTTGCTTTGCTAACATCAACGTTGCTGCGTTGCTTTGCTAACATCCACATTGCTGCGTTGCTTTGCTAACATCCACGTTGATGTGTTGCTTTGTGGTGTTGTGAGACTAAAATCCCTCCAATCAGCAACATGTTGCCATGAAAAGTTGGATAGCACAGTGCTACTTCCCTAGCCTGCTCGCTGGCTGCAAACTGTGGACTGGATTTCCTGCCTCATTCCTCCTGGTCTCATTGAGACCCGCCTCCCTTCAGGAAATCCAGTCCACAGTTTGCAGCCAGCGAGCAGAGCAGCAGCAGGGAAACACTGGGGATCATTTCAGCACCATGAAGCAGACCAGGATCATGGATCAGGAACCTCTGCAGGTTGGAGCGGAAATTTCCGATCCGTGAATTATGTTGGTATCAGAACCTGATCCCGGATCGAATCGGCGCCGTCCCTAAAAACCACTAGCCTGTTCGGGCAAGGTGGGCACAGACACAGACACTCATACACTCACACACTCACACACTTGGGGGGTAGCGGGGCCCGGGCTTTCTACCGCTGCCAAGCGACAGAACTCCGAAAGCGGCTTACCCCCTCAACACCCTGCGTGACTAGGTGTGGTTAAAATTGTGGGTGGTGCAAAGTCGGGGGAGGACCAAGACCGCAGTTAAGTAGCCTGGACCCCCCACCCTAGGCACCGCCCAACTGTTCCCTATTGTGGAGTGAAGTGAGGTGAGGTAGGGGGGTTGTGAGGGAGGGAGGTCCCTCCATTACTAGGACCTTGGCCCAGCTGGACCCCCCACGCTGCCCCACCCCACCCCCGAGCCGCCGGCTTAGGACCCAGGGAACAACCCCCCCCAACAAGGCGCCGTAAGAGGACCCGGGCATGAAGCCCCCCACCCCACCCAACGGCCAGACAGCAGAGTCTAAGACCCGCAGGGCCCAGTGTGAGCCCGGCTGGATGCCAGTGGTTAGGGAATCCCCCCTTCACACACACACACACACACACACACACACACACACACACACACACACACACACACACACACACACACACACACACACACACACACCATATTTCAGAACCTGGTGGTCACTCTTAGTCAACTGTCCATCCAGAACCCCCCCCAGATCAGGGAGCGAGGCACATCCGGAGCGCGGAAGCAGGGGGCAGCCCGCCCCACCGGGGGAGGGAGGGCAGAGGGAGGCATCCCACCCCCAGGGCCCCGACGGCCCAGCACCCCCACCCCACCCCAGCGGGAGCACCCCCTGCCCAGAGCATATCCCCCCCACACACATCCCCCAGCACTCCCCAGGTCAGGCCGCAGCCCCCCAGCATACCCCCCCGAGCCCACAGAGCCGCCAACCACCCAAGCCACGACGCCCCAACCACTGACGGCCCCCAGAGCCCCGGGGCGGAGCCATCACCCCCCCACAGGGCTACATGGTGTATTTAATTATTGGGGACCAGGTGGACTCAAATTGTGTTAAATGTTTTTTTCCACAAGCAGACATTCTCTCCACTGTGATGTGGTCTAGAAGTAAGTTTTTAAATAACTTTATATTCAGATTACTTTTGGATTTCCAGTTCATGAGGATCATCTTTTTTGCGACGTTTCGGGAAACCAGGAGCAGCAGGACTCATTTTATTCTCTTTTAATTTCTGTGAGATCTCCTGACAAGCAAAGTGCAGGTGAGACTGGAATAGGGGGGCCCAGGTAGAACCATAAACCTTCACTGATCTTTAGACAGAACGGTTGGACTGGTGTACACAGCCAAAGTGTGTGTAGATAGTATCAGGGAGATCAGTGTGTAGGTAGTATCAGGGAGATCACAGTGTGTAGATAGTATCGGGGAGATCAGTGTGTAGATAGTATCAGGGAGATCACAGTGTGTAGATAGTATCAGGGAGATGACCTGTGCAGTTTGAACATATGTTAGTGGGAGTGAGACCCATCTTGAACATCCTTTGTTCTGTGTAAAGTACTCTGTGAAGGACCTTGTATTGTAAAGTACTCTGTGAAGGAGCTTGTACTGTAAAGTACTCTGTGAAGGAGCTTGTACTGTATGAGCTGTATGGTGGTGTTATTAGAGTACTAATGTACTAGTACAGAGTAGTGACCAAACGTTGGGTCTGGTGATGTTGAGATCTTCTTCCCATCTGGAGGTTGAAGGGATGTTGAGATATTTGAAGCTCCAGGATTGAGATGATTTTAGAAAGAGGTTTAGGAGCTGAGATCTTCAGGAGCTTTGTCACTGTCTGAGGTCAGTTCTGCTCAATCTCTTCTAGATTACACTGACTTGGGATTATTGACTGAAGCTGAAGAGGTTCCAGATACTTGTTCTGACTGATAGCAGATGGTTCTATTAGCTCATTCAATGGAATCAAAGAGTTACTGGAGGAAAGTTCTTCTAAGGTTCTTCTTCCTTTATTTTGCCATCTTGGGAAGTTTCTTGGTTTCTTTCTTTGCAGGATGTCAGGATTGTTCCAGAGGGGGTGAAGAACCTCCCAGCAAGCTGTCAGAGACCTGGTTCTATTGATGCTTTTAAAGCAGCTGGGTTCTTTGATGAAGGACTGAAGAAGGGAAGATCTCTGGTCTGGAGATCTTCACACAAGGTTTTCTCAATGTCTAGCCAGCCTTCATCTAAGGTTTTTTGATTCATCCATTTTACTACATAAAGTACTTTATTGGCCAGATAATAAGTATAAAGTTTGGGAGTTCTAAGCCACCTTGGTCCTTGGTGTTCTGGAGTGTTTTTAAACTTCTACCTGATGGTTGGTTTTTCCATCAGAATGCTGAGACGTGAGAATCCAGAGTGTTAAACTAGGTTTTTGGTGGTTTTGTTGGGATCATTGAGAAGATGGAGTTCATTTTAGGCAGGACCATCGTTTTGATTGTTGCTCCTCTCCCCAGAAGTGAAATAGGGAGTGTCCTCCATCGGGTGAGGTCCTCCTCCAATGTTCTAATAAGGGGGGGTAGTTTAAGTTCACCAAGTCTGAGAGTTTGGCTGAGATGTTAATGCTGAGGGATTTGATGTTCCCTGGTTTTAGTGGGGTGTTAGGTGTGTGCTGAAATATAGAGTTGATAGGCAAGACGACTGATTTGTTCCAATTTATAGAATATTCTGAGATTGAGGAGAACCTGTCTATTAACCCTTTTGTTTCTGGAAGAGAGGTCTGTGTGTTCTGCAGGAAAAGTATCACATCATCTGCATAGAGACATATTTTATGTCTTACATTTACTGTTGGTATTCCTTTTATGTTATTGTTCTGTCTGATGGCTGCTGCTAGTGGTTCCATAGAAATAGCAAAGAGAGATGGTGAGAGTGGACACCCCTGTCTGGTGTCTCTCTCAAGATTGAACCTTGAGGACATTTGGTCATTGGTTTTAACACAGGTACTGGGTGAGGTGGACAGGATCTTTATCCAGGAGAGGTACTTTTCTCTAAATCCAAATAGTGTAGCGAGTAGAACTTTCCAATTTACCCTATCAAAGGCTTTTTCTGCATCTAAGGAGGTGATAATGGCCTTTTGTTTATTGTGATGGCTGTGTTGTGTTGTGTTGTGTTGTGTTGTGTTGTGTTGTGTTGTGCCATGTCGTGTCGTGCCGTGCCGTGTCGTGTCGTGTCGTGTCGTGTCGTGTCGTGTCGTGTCGTGTCGTGTCGTGTCGTGTCGTGCTGTGCTGTGCTGTGCCGTGCCGTGCTGTGTCAGTACGGGAGTTATTCGACCTGCACTTGTCAATCAGTTAATTGTCTGCTCTTCTGGAGGGAATCCCCAGCAGACCCCGCCTCCAGCTCTCCTCCACTGCTACTCAGTGTTCCCCTGCTTGCTGGTTGGCCGGCCCCCTCGCTGTCGTCACCGCTTCACCGGCCCCTCGTCTAAAACCCTTAAAAGCTGTCCACAGTCAAGAGCGAGGGCGGCTGTGATTTAACCTGAGCAGTCCGCCTCGCTCCGTGGGGGTTTTCTCCTGCTTCGTTGTCGTGTGGTCTTTGGGAATCTGTGGGCTTTAGGATTTAGCTTGGTCACACACTCAGAGATTGATTGAGTAGATCTCTGGCTTTATGGGGGCGGTTCCTGTGATGTGTTTTTGCCAGGTAAGTCATAGAGTAGACAGGCAGATTTGTTTTAGTTTTGTTTTTCTGGGTGGCATTCCACCACCTTAATGAGCTGGTTGGGGGTTATTGTGTTGGTGACGGGGCAGAGTTTTGTTTTATGGTTTGCCATCATCCGCAGCCCTTCCCTGAAATTATCCTTTAAAGGTAATTTACCAAAGAGATTCTCTTTGTGAAGCCCGATTACCGGGTAGTGTTACAGAGCCTGCACGCAAGTTTTCCTTTTCTGTGCCACTTTTTGACAAAAGTGTGGATTATATTGTTTCATTATTTGCATGAATAAACGGCAGCTTGCCTTCCTCACCTTACGTTCCTGGTTTGGTTTTCTGTTCCTTCCCTTACTCCGAGACATACGCTGGGTTGTAACACAGACACACATGGACAAAATTATTGATTCTCCTTTGTTAATGAAAGAAAAACCCTCAATGGTCACAGAAATACCTTGAATCTGACAAAAGCAATAATAAATGAAAATTGAATGAATTTCAACAGTGGTGTCCTCCTCTGTCGTCTCCCATGAAGTCCACTGTGGCTCAAACAACGACGGACAGATGATCTGACACTGAGGTACCTTGACCTTGGAGTTGATCTTTAATTTAATTGTAGTTTGTTCGGGCTCTTGTTACCATTCCTATTATCGTCTCTTCACTTTGTCATCAATGGTCCTCCTGTGGCCACGTCCAGGGAGGGTGTCTCCAGTCCCGTGGATCTTAAATTTCTGAATAATATGTGCAACTGTCGTCACAGGAGCATCAAGCTGCTTGGAGACGCTCTTCCAGTTTGTACCTTCATCATGCTGGTCTGTCCTTCTCTTTCTAGTCTCAGACGTCTCTCTCCTGGGCTTCCTCTGGTCCAGGGTCAGTGTGGGACACACCATGTCCCCAAACAGCACAGTGACCACTCTTCACACTCAAATAGGCCGACTGCAGCTAAAATAAATATTTTATTCAGAAAGATATTTGTTAAGATGCTCAAAAGACTGACACATCTGGAGCTTTTTTGGAACAAGGCAATTTAAACAAATTTACAAAGAAATGCGAATATACTATCGGAAATTTGCTGGGAAAACACCCCGACAGAAAACAAAACATTGAGAAGGTTTTGGAACAGTGCAATCAACAAGATGAGCGGAGACTGGAGAGGATAGGTGGAGAAGGTGGGTGGATGAGCGGAGGTTGATGAGCTGAGGATAGGTGGAGAAGGTGGGTGGATGAGCGGAGGTTGATGAGCTGGAGCTGAGGATAGGTGGAGAAGGTTCAGTGTCTGCTCCTCTTGGTGAGGAGTAACGGATGTTAATTCGTCCAGTTCAGGAATCGGGTGTCGAACTTCTCTTCACCTTAATGCGTTTGGCTGCAGAAGCGGCTGCAGCAGCCTGGAGGACGGCTTCACAATAGAATGAGGTTCTTTGCCCCCTCCTTCACTTTGCAGACACATCCTGTAAAACAGTGACAGAACAAACAGAATACTACTACTACTACAGTACATTATGCATGAAGTCTTTGCATAGCTGCCATCAATAAGTACAATGACACAGATACAAGATTTCCTAGTATGACCTGCATGTACCTGGGCTGCAGTTTTTATAAGACCAACCACCTCCAAGGCAGGTGTTGATTGTGTACAGAAGGTGGAGAACATTTCCCTGGAGTTCAGAGAACCTCCTCCCTGTGAAAACATCTGTGTAAAACAACATGTGAGCCAGAAGAGAACTTTTCCTTTGAGTTCATGAAAATATCTATAGCCAGCACAGCATCGAAGTAATATTTCACATCATTCAGTGATTTACTGAAGTACTGACTGTCAATCCAGTGAAAATGAGCCGGTCTTCTGAAACCTTCAGCAGACAGTGTCTCTGAAGGTGGAACACACCAGAGCCAATGGTAGGAAAGCTTTATCACCTTCCTGGAGAACCCCTTCTTCAAGGATGTCTGTGAGCACACATCTTGGCAACTGTAAAGATGGATGGATGGATGGATGGATGGATGGATGGATGGATGGATGGATGGATGGATGGATGGATGGATGGATGGATGGATGGATGGATGGATGGATAGATAGATAGATAGATAGATAGATAGATAGATAGATAGATAGATAGATAGATAGATAGATAGATAGATAGATAGATAGATAGATAGATAGATAGATAGATAGATAGATAGATAGATAGATAGATAGATAGATAGATAGATAGATAGATAGAATTTATTGTCTGACCCAAGGGTGCCAGAAATTTGTTTTTGACAGGGCTTAAAATTGCATAACACTCACACACATAAAGGCATTAAGAACAACAATACTCATAAAGGACAATCTTACAACATTATTACTTAAAATAAGGGTGAAGAAGGGAAAGGACCGGCTGCACCTTGTTTAAGTTCTTGGAACTATGTTCCCTCTGCTGGTGAGGCTGTGGCTGCAGATGGAATGAAAGATTTTTTGTATGTTGTTTTTCTGTCCAGTGGGACTTTGTGTCTTCTGCCTGATGGGAGGAGGGTGAATGATGGAGGGGTGGAGGGTTCCTCCACCAGCTCTTCCAGGTGGGACAGTGGAGTTTGTGTTGAGCCTCTTATTCTGTCGGCTGGTCGGTGATGTGGGATCGTTTTATTTTCTGTTTGCTGGTGAGGAAGTTGTACCAACATGTGATATTGAAGGTGAAAATGGATCCTATGAGTGACCGGTGAACCATTGTCGGAATCTTTTTACTGATGTTGAAGTGCCTTAGCTCCCTGAGAAGACGGAGACGCTGGAGCGCTTTACTGTAAATGGTGTCGGAGTGTGTGGAAGGACAGGCGGGTGTCTCTGTGTCCCCAGATACTTAAAGGAGTCCAGCTCTTCAACCTGTTCTCCCTGGATAATCAGAGGATTAAAAAGCTGAGGTGGAATCACTGCTCTGTCCCTGTCCCTGTCCCTGTCCCTGTCCCTGTCCCTGTCCCTGTCCCTGTCCCTGTCCCTGTCCCTGTCCCTGTCCCTGTCCACACAGCACAGCGCCTTTGTCTTTTGGACATTTAGCTCCAGTGATTTCCCCCTGAAGGTGCTGGCCAGGTCATTGACTACCAGTTGGTACTGGATGGGAGCCTCCATACTGACCATGTGGACCACCAGGACCACCAGGACCACCAGGGCCACCAGGGCCAAGCCATCAGCATATTTAAAAAGACTTGTTCCCTCCCTGCTACAGGTGATGTCATTAGTGTAGGCAGAGGACAGAATGGGGGATAAAACACATCCTTGTGGGAGCCCCAAGTTTAAAAGCAGTCTACTGGATTTAAAACCATTTAAAAGCACCTGCTGTGGTCGTGCCGTTAGGAAGTCTTTTATCCATAAAATCAAGTAGGTTGGACCTGTAGGTTCTGGAGGCAGTGCAGCAGAGTGTCAGTGTTTCCGTGTTAAAAGCCGAGGAGAAGTCCATAAATAAAATCCGAGTATGTGGTTGTGCAGAGTCCATGTTTTCCGCAACTGCATTTAGAAGAGTCAGGCTTGCATCCTCCACACCTCGGTTTGCTCTGTGAGCAACCTGGAGAGGATCCAGACATTAAGCCACACACCACTCTCTCCATGTATTTGCACAGGCCTGAAGTCTTTGGTGTCCTTAGCCCGTTCCTCTTTGGGGATGGGGATGATTAAAGACTCTTTGCACAGGTTGGGAGAACAGCCAGAGTCCAAGAGATGCTGGAACAGTCTGGTGATGACTGGCCCCCACAGTACAGCACAGTCTCTCAGCACCCTGCCCCTGAGCCTGTCAGGGCCACAAGCTTTGTGTCGGATGGAGGACACAAGCTGCTCATCCCCAGTGATGGCTTCATCATCAGTCTGACAGTTCAAACTAAAGTGTCCTGATGTGTTGTTATGGTTTAACATACTGAAGAAGGGGTTTGGTTCTTCTGCAGATGAGGCAGGGTCTGTGAGGCAGGGTCTGTGATGCAGGGTCTGTGATGGAGGGTCTGTGATGCAGGGTCTGTGATGGAGGGTCTGTGATGGAGGGTCTGTGATGCAGGGTCTGTGATGCAGGGTCTGTGATGGAGGGTCTGTGATGGAGGGTCTGTGATGCAGGGTCTCTGGTGGAGGGTCTGTGATGGAGGGTCTGTGATGCAGGGTCTGTGATGCAGGGTCTGTGATGGAGGGTCTGTGATGCAGGGTCTGTGAGGCAGGGTCTGTGATGGAAGGTCTGTGAGGCAGGGTCTGTGATGCAGGGTCTGTGAGGCAGGGTCTGTGATGCAGGGTCTGTGAGGGAGGGTCTGTGATGCAGGGTTGATATATATATGCGTTTGGGATATTCCCATAACATAGATCCAGTATACTGTTCATTGCGGTGGGAGTGGTGACGGATTGTTCCAGGTCTGGCATCACAGAGGTTAAAATCCCCCAGGAGAAATCCAGGCTGCGCTTCAGTCTGACTGACAGCTCTGTGATCGCTGTCAAGTTTAGTTTCTATAGGAGGGAACAGCTGAAGTGGAGTCGCTTCAACAGCAGGAAAACTTTCAATTCAAGATCATTTACTTTATTTTCTATCACCGTCTTTCAGTATTATTTCATCTTGCTTTAATGCCTTCTTAAGTTGAATATTCTGTAAAAAATGTTAGTTGTTACACCTCAACTCCTCAATTCAAACAAGACTAGATCATGTGATCCCTCTGAGCATGATCAGTGTAATCCCAGCTATAGCAATACTGTAGGACTAAGTACTCAGCTCACTTATCAACAATAAATCATTGATTTATCTACTAATCACAGCTCCACCATTAAATAGTAATTAACTAGTTACAGTAAAACTTTGAGAGCAAATCTTAAGAGGCTTGAGATCAGTTACTGCAGAAGAAAAGGTGTAAGAAGTATTTGTGTGAACATTTTAATATTCAGGATTTTACAGAAAATATGGAGGAAGAATTCCAGTAACTCAGTAAAACCTGGAAAAGAAAAGGAAACAACAACAAACTATCAGAGGGAAATAATTTTATTCAAGTATTCTGACATTTACTGACCCACATCTCAGAGGAAATTGCAGATTTACGAAATTAAAGGAAAGAAAAGTGGAGTTTATTTTATGGAGAACTGCTGCAAAGAGTGAGATTAGCAGGTAGCAATGTGTGTGTGTGGCCAAAATAACTACAAAAATAGACTTTTATTTCTAAAGGATTTGATTCTGGCAGGAGAAAATGGATAAAAACCCTGGGACCGCAGAGATGACCCCCACCGTGACCTCTGAACCCGATGACCCCCACTGTGACCTCAGAACCCGATGACCCCCACTGTGACCTCTGAACCCGATGACCCCCACTGTGACCTCAGAACCCGATGACCCCCACTGTGACCTCTGAACCCGATGGCCCCCACCCTGACCTCTGAACCCGATGACCCCCACTGTGACCTCTGAACCCGATGGCCCCCACCCTGACCTCTGAACCTGATGACCCCCACCCTGACCTCTGAACCTGATGACCCCCACCCTGACCTCTAACTGATTAAGGACACGAGGCTCCATCCGTCCGGCCGCAGGGTGGAGACCTCTTCTCCGCCCTCCGCCCGCTGCCGGGTCTACACGATGCCAAACTGCGCCAGGTCGCTCAGCTCCATGTCGCCAAACGCCTCCCAGGGGCAGATCACGTTAGCATCTGTGGGGGGGGGGGGGGCAACAAGCGAGCATGAGAGACTCTAGATATACACGTACATATTCACCTTATTGCTGGAACACAATTGTTAAACTAAAGTTTGTGGAAAAACTTGAAATGATTCACTATTTATTCATTATTACCATTTGTTAGGTATTTGAAATGTTAAAGAATAGAATATAATTAATTCTTGTCATTGTACAAGTACAGCAGATTTAAAAGAAAACTCTTGTGGTGAAAAGTCCAAATAGAATAAGACAAAAAGATAAAGAATTATAAAGAAATATATATTTACAAGGGAGCCAGTAAAACTACAACTAGTTTATGCGGCAAATACTTTATGCAATATTGGATCATTCAAACTAAGTAAAATAAAAGACACAATTTGTCTTTGTTACTTTCAGCAGATCAAACCACTGGAATATTATTAGATTTAAACAGATTATGAGGATGAATTAAAGTTAACTGATGGTTTGTGAATGATTGGATGACTATTGTTAAAGGCAGGAGGGGAAACTAATAATAATATTATTATTATTAATAATAATAATAATAATAATAATAATAATAATAATAATAATAACAATAATAATAATGATGATAATAATAACTAATAATAATAACTAATAATAATAATAATGATGATGATAATAATAACTAATAATAATAAATAATAATATTTGATAACTAATAATAATCATAATAATAATTAATAACTAATAATATCAACTAATAATAACTAATAATAATAATAATACATTCCCATTTCACAAGTTGTTTTTTGAATAAATAAATAAATAAATAAATAAATAAATAAATAAATAAATAAATAAATAAATAAATAAATAAACGTCTTTCACAGAAAGGTAAATAATATTGAGATATTTTTACAAGACAGATTTGGTTCATTAAATTTGAGTATGTCTTGATATTGTATCATTGGTATTTATAGTTTATCTATTTATTTCAGTCATTTACCTTCATTGTTAATAATTTCTCTTAATTTCTTTCTCTTTTAATGCCTTACCATGTGTGTGTGTGTGTGTGTGTGTGTGTGTGTGTGTGTGTGTGTGTGTGTGTGTGTCTGTGTCTTTAATGTAATAGTGTTAGAGCCTCACCTCCGAGCCCCTCCATCCCTGGGACCTCGTTCCCCATGCTGCTGGAGAAAAGCAGGGTCAGTATTGTCAGGGTGGAGAAATGGATGGAGGCAGGGTGGAGTCCTGACTCACCCCTTCTGTCCGGCTTTAGGAGCTTTGCTCTTGAACTGCCTGCTCTCCTTCTGCTTGAACTTTGGCGGCGCCGCCTTCCCACTTCCTGTTGCTCCTGCATTCATCTTCAAAACTCTGCATCACAACAACATTTTCACTAGATTAGAGAGACACAAACAACAACAAGGCAAACGACCCAAAGTAAATGACTCTGATGTAAAGCATGATGAGAATGAGGTTTTCCTGGATGTTTCTCTGTGGAGCTTCATAGTTTATCTCCTCATGCCTTTAAACTGAAACTTCAGATTGAATCCTCTCAGCCCTCCAGCTATTCACGGCCTCTGACCCTGAGGATCATCTGACTGAGGTTGGAGTGTCCTGGGACACAGATTACTTTACAGATTATAATCTGATGCTCAAAAGGCAAATTTAACACATTAAGAGTGTCTAAAGGTTGGTTCACCTGCAGTGTCGACGGGGAAAGGAGGACTTTTCTCCATTGAAAGATACAGAACAGAACTTTAGATCATGAGTATCATTATCATTATCATTATCATTATCATTATCATTATCATTATCTTTATCATTATCTTTATCAAAAATGAAAAATTCCAAGTAACTATTTTGTAAAAACTGCGTTCCCTCGCTATACAATAAAGAGAAATGTCAGAATTGTCATTGTTTTATATCAAATATCAAAAATGATTGTAGAGTTTCTCCTCATTTCCACAGCGTACCGTCTTTATATATCAGAGCTTTGACACAACCAAGGTTGAAACAAGATGCTGTCCATGTTGAATAAGAGCTCAAATGAAACATTGAAATCAGTATAATATGAAAGAGAAGGACTCGTTTGTATTGGAGGTAAAGAAGGAAACACTGAGAGCCCAAAGAGCAAAATCTACATTTGAATTACTTTAGAAAAATATAAAGAAGAACTACAAGAGAGTGTCTAAACGATGTAGGAGTTATTAGATTATACATAATCCTGTATGTTGTTATAGAGACTTGGTCCAGCAGTTCATCCTCGGTTTTACTTCAGAGAATATTTGAAGGTTTTTGGGTTTTCTTAACTTCAAACTTTGAACATTAATACAAGATATGTGATTACTCATAAAAGTTATTATAACATATAAAAGAAGATAGAAAGGTACAATTTCATGTGTTTGAAAATGTATAATTTACGGATGATTGTAGTATTTGTTTGTAACTTTGACCTCAATGAGGAATTTGATTTACAAAGGTAGAGCACTGAAATAAAGATCTATGTATATCAATATGAGGATGTGGTGGCAGTCAGGGATAGTTTTACATTACAGGTAGGTTAATATATAGAGCTGAAGATCATCAGCATGAGAATAAACACAATGAATGGAGAAGATTTGGAATCATTGTGAGCAGATTAGGAACTCAGATTACTTTGCTGTGTTAAACATGAATCTTCTCAGAAAACCAAACCATGTAAAACGCTGATGCAGGTGATAATCAACACTTTCAGATGGTTTGGAAAGGAAAACATTTCCTCCTGTGTAAAAAGGAACTTACTTGTCTGGTCGGAGGTTTGGACTTCAGAGACGTTTCTCTTTGCAGAGAGAAAAAACAAGAAGCACAAAGCAGCTGCAAGACAAAGACGGGACCTTCTTTCTTCTTGCAGACTCTCTTCTGTGACCTCCTGCTTCCAGACCAGGCTTTTATAGACCTGCAGACCTGGAGCAGCACGAGGACCAGGTATTTTGGTGGAGGCTTACAGGTAAGCCCCATAAGTCACAGGTAATTAGAGGGTCTTTAATAGGCCAAAGAGCCCAGAGCCAAGAAGTGTCACACTCTTATTTCTTACATCATCATTTTCCAAAAGATGATATTCCTTCACTTTATTAGGCTGTCTATCTATCTATCTATCTATCTATCTATCTATCTATCTATCTATCTATCTATCTATCTATCTATCTATCTATCTATCTATCTATCTATCTGTCTGTCTGTCTGTCTGTCTGTCTGTCTGTCTGTCTGTCTATCTATCTATCTATCTATCTATCTATCTATCTATCTATCTATCTGTCTGTCTGTCTGTCTGTCTGTCTGTCTGTCTATCTATCTATCTATCTATCTATCTATCTATCTATCTATCTATCTATCTATCTATCTATCTATCTATCTATCTATCTATCTATCTATCTGTCTGTCTGTCTGTCTGTCTGTCTGTCTGTCTGTCTGTCTATCTATCTATCTATCTATCTATCTATCTATCTATCTATCTATCTATCTATCTATCTATCTATCTATCTATAAAAATGAAGAGACCAGTGTAAAACTATCAGTTTCTCAGATTGTACTACTTCTAGGTATGTGTTTGATTAAAATGTTTGTTTCATTCTATAAACTACTGACAACATTTCTCCTAAATTCTAAATAAAAATATTGTCATTTAGAGGATTTATTAGCAGAAAATGAGAAATGGTCAAAATAACAACAAATAAAAAAGCAATGTTATCAGACCTGAAATAATGTGAAGAAAACCAGATCCTATTGATTTAAAACAACACAATACTAATGTTTTCACCCAGGAAGAGTTCAGAAATACTTCTTTGGTGGAATCAGACTGATTTTGAATCCCAGCTGTCATGGTTCTTGTCATGCTCTCCACCAGTCTGTCATGTTCTTGTCATGCTCTCCACCAGGCTGTCATGTTCTTGTCATGCTCTCCACCAGTCTGTCATGTTCTTGTCATGCTCTCCACCAGTCTGTCATGGTTCTTGTCATGCTCTCCACCAGGCTGTCATGGTTCTTGTCATGCTCTCCACCAGGCTGTCATGTTCTTGTCATGCTCTCCACCAGTCTATCATGGTTCTTGTCATGCTCTCCACCAGGCTGTCATGTTCTTGTCATGCTCTCCACCAGGCTGTCATGTTCTTGTCATGCTCTCCACCAGTCTGTCATGTTCTTGTCATGCTCTCCACCAGTCTGTCATGTTCTTGTCATGCTCTCCACCAGTCTGTCATGGTTCTTGTCATGCTCTCCACCAGTCTGTCATGTTCTTGTCATGCTCTCCACCAGCTGTCATGTTCTTGTCATGCTCTCCACCAGTCTGTCATGTTCTTGTCATGCTCTCCACCAGTCTGTCATGTTCTTGTCATGCTCTCCACCAGGCTGTCATGGTTCTTGTCATGCTCTCCACCAGTCTGTCATGTTCTTGTCATGCTCTCCACCAGGCTGTCATGTTCTTGTCATGCTCTCCACCAGTCTGTCATGGTTCTTGTCATGCTCTCCACCAGCTGTCATGGTTCTTGAGGGACTTTCTTCCACTGCTGGTACAAGAATCCCAGTAGCTCAGCTTGTCTGATGGCTTGTGACCCTCCATCTTCCTCTTCATCACTTTGTTTCTCACGTGGCCTTTCTCTCTTTCCCTACTTGGTTTGTTGTTGTTGTTGTTGTTGTTGTTGTTGTTGTTGTTGTTGTTGTTCCCACATGTCAGAAATGTCTCTGTCTCTGTCTGTCTGTCTCTCTGTCTCTCTCTCTCTCTCTCTCTCTCTCTCTCTCTCTCTCTCTCTCTCTCTCTCTCTCTCTCTCTCTCTCTCTCTCTCTCTCTCTCTCTCCCTCACTCTCTCTCGCTCCTTCTCTCTCTCCCTCCATAACATTTTAGAGCATCTTCCTCATACAGCAGCAGCACAACAATCAGTTCTTTCCTCCACGACTGGTGAAGCAGCGACGGGGCTGTGATCAGACTGACTCTTCCAGATCAGCCCCACTGTGTGATGATGACTCGTCAAAACAAAGAGGTCAGGGGTCCCTGCAGGACGAAGGTGAGGAAGAGCAGGATTATGGGTAATAATCTCCTGCTGTGAAGCCGTGGGATCATGGGAGATTTAGTGAGGGGGGAACATGGTCTAAGTGGTGTCATTATGCAATGTTTAATGCTTCACCGAGACGACGACCACGTGAAGACAGAGCCGCTCTATTGATTTAAGAAACAACAAACAGTTCAAGTACAAAGTCTTGTGGAGGAAAACAATGTGAGAAATAAAGAAGGAACCTTTCTAAAGAACATGCTGGGAGCATCAACAAAGTAAAACATCCCAATCAAAGTGCAAGAGGAAGAATACAAAACAACACAGCAACAAAACCAGGAGCAGACGTGAAGCTGCTCAATGTACACAGAAGAAAACAGCAAATATAAATCCCTTCATAATATCATATAATAGCATTTAGCTGTATTTTTCCTCCTAGGAAGTAGCAGCTACTGCTTCTTCCCACACCGATTAAAGATTCTACTACAGCTACTAGAAAATAAGAAGGACACTTTAGTATTTATGCTGATCAACGATTCTTCTTACCAATTTAGTTTCACATTTTTAAATTCTTTTGAATTTTAAAATTATTTTCTCACATTAAATAATTCATGTTCCTGAAAAGAAATCCCAGTGTCTTGTATTATGAACAAATGTTTTGCATTTCAACACCACATAAATGTGTGTAAAGCAGGACTCTGGAGTTTCAGTCCTCAGACCCACCTCAGATCACCACCTATTAAAATCTAGTTATTCTAATCTTACATGTGATGTCCATCGCACTGTTCTGTAAAGCCTTTTAATTCAGTGTATTTTTAAAAGAAATGTCCATTTCATTGCAAGTAAGGGTTGCTTCATAATGAAAGTTTAGTTTAACACAAGGGAACCAACATTATAGAATACTGCAGGATTACTATTGCAATAACACATCATCAGTAGAGGAAAACTAACCTGTGTCACCACGGTCTAATCCCAGCAAGGTTTTTATTTTGATTAATTCAGAATCTGTATTTCAAATAAGTGTTAACAGATATCTAAACCTTAAAAATTAAACAAAAACATAAAACATTAGATTCAAAATATAGAATTAAAAAATTAACTTTTCTATATCACTATCATCTGTTTTTCAAAGAAACATGACCGACCCTGGAACATGAATAAACCCAGAGCAGTGCACTGGTCTCTGCCTCTTTGTTTATGACGGTATCATTGTCCACACACATGAGGATTCCATCCATCCATCCATCCATCCATCCATCCATCCATCCATCCATCCATCCATCCATCCATCCATCCATCCATCCATCCATCCTTCCATCCATCCATCCATCCATCCATCCATCCATCCATCCTTCCATCCATCCTTCCATCCATCCATCCATCCATCCATCCATCCATCCATCCATCCATCCATCCATCCATCCATTGTCCTCCTCTTATCTAGTCCAGGTCGTGGGGACAGCAGTCTCAGCAGGGATGTCCAGACGTCCCTCACCCCAGACACGTCCTCCAGCTCTTCCGGTGGGACCCCGAGGCGTTCCCAGGCCAACCGAAAGACACCGTCTCTCCAGCGTGTCCTAGGTCTGCCCCGAGGCCTCCTACCAGAGGGACATGCCCGGAACACCTCCCTAGGGAGGCGTCCGGGGGGCATCCCAAACAGATGCCCGAGCCTCAGCTGGCTCCTCTGGATGTGGAGGAGCAGCGGCTCTACCCCGAGCTCCTCCCTGGTGACTGAGCTCCTCACCCTATCTCTAAGGGGGCGCCCAGCCACCCTACGGAGGAAACTCATTTCAGCCGCTTGGATCCGGGACCTCCTTCTTTCGGTCATGATCCAAAGCTCATGACCATAGGTGAGGGGAGGAACGAAGATCGACCGGTAAATCGAGAGCCTCGCCTTTTGGCTTCGCTCCTTCTTCACCACGACGGACCGATACAGCGACCGCATAACTGCAGACGCTGCACCGATCCGCCTGTCGATCTCACGCTCCATCTTCCCCCCACTCCTGAACAAGACCCCGAGATATTTGAACTCCTCCACCTGGGACAAGGTCTCTCCACCCAGCTGAAGGGGGCAAGCCACCTTTTTCCGGTGGAGAACCATGGCCTCGGATATAGAGGTGCTGATCCTCATCCCAGTTGCGTCACACTCGGGGTATAAACCTTGGTTTGGGTGTTTGAAAGTGTGTTGAAGCAGTCCTCACTGTAGCTTCAGTAAATAGAAAAGTCTTTAGTAGAACCTTAACAGTAGAGCCTGTTTCAGCCTCCCTAACTGAAACTGGGATCTGGTTCCACATCAGAGGAACCTGAAAGCTGAAAGCTCTGCCTCCATTCTACTTTAGAAGACCTAGGAACCTCCAGTAAGCCAGCACTGTGAGAACCAAGAGTTCTTCTGGGGAGATCTGGGACCAGCAGTTCTTTAAGATCTGATGGAACCTGGTTGTTCAGAGCGTTCTAAGTTAGAAGGAGGATTTTAAATTCTCTTCTAGATTGAACAGGGAGCCAATGAAGCGAGGTTAGTATTGGAGTGAGCTGATCTCTGGTGCTGGTTCTGGTCACGACTCTGGCTGCAGCAATTTGAACCAGCAGTTATTGTTTCACCCTGATAATAGGGAGTTACAATAGTTACTCTGGAAGTAACTAATGATGGATTACTTTTTCAGCATCACTCTGAGTCAGCATGTTTCTAATGTTGGAAATATTACGGAGGTGAAAAAAGGCCGTCCTGCAGATTGTTTAATGTGGAGTTGAAGGATAAATCCTGGTCTGAAAGAACTCCCAGGTACCACGAAGTTTCCTCTGGTCAAAGTGCTCCTGAGTGTTTTTAGTGAAATGTACTGTTGAGAAACTTCTCATATATTGGAAGTACTGCTTGATTGTTCACACACTGTTCCTCCATAGTGACGGATCAATCCCCTCATCATTGCTGGCTCAGCACAAATCTCCTCTTTCTACAAAGTTCAGCTCCGTTTCATGAATGTAGAGCTGAATCATCTAGAATCTATGTACATTTCTCATCCTACTCTTCATTATATTTGAATATAACAATCTGATCTATGAATCTGATCTAAGAACAGCGGAAACAGCTGTGATCAACCCAGCGCTGTGAAAAAAAAAAAAAAAAACACCAGCCACAAAAAATAAGAAATGTGAACACGGCCTCGTGGCCCAAACGTCAGACGGGCCCACCAGGAATTGTCCTGGGCCTCCAGGTAAGCCACTCCAGGCCTGGGGTAAAGATACTAACTGACTTTTTCATGGTTGATTTCACAGATTGTCTTGTTGTATGAAGCCTTGAGTTACTAAGAACTGACCGAGGGACAGAAATGCGTTTGGGGTGATCTGCTTTACAGCATCTAATCTAATCTAATCTAGTCTAATCTAATCTAATCTAATCCAAACTAATCTAATCCCATCACTCAGCCTCAGCGTCTGGTTGTTCCTCTGTTTCAGCGCAGCAGCAGCAGCAGAAGGCACCAAGGCGGCTCCTACTGGCCAGTTCAAGAGCAAAGCTCCTGAAGCTGGACAGAAGTCCAGAGACGCCTCAGATCAATACAAACACCAGCTGATCAAAACAATCAATGCTCAATCTCACATGCCGTCTTACAAGACGGGACGTTACTGTATCGCCGCAGGTTTGGCAGCGACGTCCCGGGAATGGACGGTCTTGGAGGTACGACAGCTTAACCTTCATTCATATAATACAGAAGTAGATATTCTGGAGCCTCGTTATCTCTTGTCTCCTTCAGACGCTAACGTGGTCTGTCTGCAGGGGGCGACATGGAGCTCAGCCACCCCGCCCATCTAAAAAAAAAGAAAATCGGTTCGCAAAATCGCCTAATAACTACAACGTCGCCTAATAACTACAACGTCACCTAATAACTACAACGTCACCTAATAACCACAACGTCGCCTAATAACCAGAACAATCAGGGACTAGAAGCTCGGGTCGAGCTGCAGAAGCTAGAAGCAGGCGGAGCGGGGCCATAGACCTATAAAACTAGAGTGATACATAGTGGTGTATGTGTTAATGTGCAGGAGTCTTCTTCTAAATTTCTATGTGGTCTGTCTTCTTCTGCGTTTTTATTGTGTTTGGTGAGTCACAGCGCCCCTAAAGGCCTGGCATGTGTACTACATGCCCTGAAGCCTCGTGTTGAGCCGTGTTCATAGTGAGGTGTGGACGCTTTGTTGGGAGAAGGACAGGGAGAACAAAGATTGTTTTTTCATCGTTTTTTTCCCTCAGTTTACAACAACTAAAGAGAAAGAGAAGAATTTTGATTCAATAAGTGAGTTTTACAATAATTTACAACAAACCTTCTGCCAATAGTGCTTTTAGCTTCAGACATCTTAGTTAATCCAAAAATACACTGTTGAGTATCTTTGCAATAGTAATGTAAGTATTGGATCAGGAAAGTATCGGTATCGGCCGATACTCAATTCTGAAAAATCGGATCGGTATCGGGGGCATAAAGTGTGATCGGGACGTCCCCAGTTTCCATGGTTTTGATGGTTTGGATGGTTGATGGTTCTGAAGGTTGATGGGTCTGATGGTTGATGGTTTTGATGGTTCTGAGAGTTGATGGTTTGGATGGTTGATGGTTCTGATGGTTTCGGTCCCTGCTGGTGTCCGACTGCAGAGCTGCTCCTTCATCCACCTCCAGGGCTTCTGAACACAGGAATCCAGGCCTGCAGTGAAAGATCCAAGTCTCCTGTTTAATGGGTCTCATGCTGGCTCAGTTGAAGATGAAGATAAAGATGAAGATGAAGATGAAGATAAAGATGAAGATGATAGACCAACTAAAACCAGTGATAGTAGTTGAGTCACTGTGTTTGATGGCTGACTATTGAAGATGAGAATAGATGTGAATCGTGACGTTATTGACATCCAGTAAATTTCTATTTTTCAAAAAAAGAAAAAGTATTTTGTAAAGAAGCTGCTCTTAATAAACCCTAAAAACATGCAGCGTTCCTGAAAGAAGTACTTTTTGTCTTCAGAACAAACTCCTCCGATTAAAAACGCTCCTTCTACTGCTATACCAGAACGAGGAAAACGTGAAAACGTTACCTTGAAGAAAACAGGCAGACTTTTGGAGATAAAAGCTTTTTCTGTTACAGATTAATTGATATAATATTAATCAAACAATTGATGGTGAGATTTAAAAAGCTTCGCAGATTATGGATTAAAAGGACACCAGGAGCCTCAGACACACAATTTGTCTCCCTCATGACTCCATGATAAACCAAACGTCCCTGGACATGTCATCCAAAGCTGGTCAATAGTTTTTGCAAAAAGTTGGTATAACACACACACACACACACACACACACACACACACACACACACACACACACACACACACACACCAAGAAATAAATACATGCAAACAACACAATCTCTGCCCTAACTTTCATTGATGAAGGTGCTAAATACATTTCAGAAGAAAATGTGTGGCTCACATTTTTGTGATAATTGACACTGATACTTGTGATTAAAACAACTTTTCTGAGGCCCCGCCCACACGACAACGCCATTTCATGTCACCATGGTTTCCGATCCTTCACACGACGCGCCGTTTCAGGAGCATGAAAACTTATTTAAAAAGAAAAACTTGTTCCAAAGAGGAGGAATTAGAAAACGTTGCCTCAGCTTTGAGGTGTAGACAGACACATTAGCTAAAAACGATGATGTCATGGCCCCGCCTCTCGAACTATAACCCCGCCTCCCTCTCCGTGATGTCACTGAACAACACCAACATGGCGGAGTACCTGCTCCAGGTGGCGCTGCAGGAGCTGCTGATGCTTTCTTGAGGCCACATGATGGATTCGTCTTCTTCTCTGGTTTTGGTGTATTTCTGTGGCACAGTTACAGCGCCACCTACCAGCCTGGCAGATGTACAACATCGATGTTAGTCATTCTACGGGTTCCGTGTGGACGAGGACTGGGAACAGTGGTGAGAACATATGATTTTGTCTGGTGTGGACAGAACCTCTCAGGTGTTCCCAGCCGGTGGAACCAGAACTGTTGAGGTTCCCTGCAGACCAGGGGTCTACATTCTTTATGACTAAACCAGCTGCTTTGCAATTTTCTACCAAGTAAAATATGTCTGGAGCTCTGAAACATGTAAACTCTCTGAAATGAAGGAAAAACATCTTTAACAAACTAAAGTTTGGGTTGTGTCTTAACAATACCAGTGACTTATTAATTTTTCTTCTTTTCTTTTTCTCTTTCGTTTTTTCTTTTCTCCGTTTCTTTCTTCTTTTTCCCTTTTTATTGTTTTTCTTTGTTCTTTTCCCCCTCTTCTTTTCCTTTTTGTTTCTCCTGAAAAAAACCCTCTATAATAGCAATTTCAAATATTTATTTTAACAATTTCAACTAGATTTGATATATTGTGTTTTTTAAGCTATTTTATCCATTAAAAATAAATAAATAAATAAATAAATATATATATATATATATATATATATATATATATATATATATATATATATATATAAAATATATACAGTATATATATTTTTTGGCAATTGAAGATGTTTTATTTTATTTTGCTGAGACCATTCAAATAGAATAAAAAAGGAAGCAAACTGTGTATTTGCAAATCATATCCTTAAGTGCCAGGGAGCTGCTTCAGTGGGGCTCCAGAGCGGCAGGGTACAGACCTCTGCATGTCTTCTGCAGTAGGTGGGTTTGTTTCCCTCTCATAGTGATGAAGTCTGGTATTTCTATACCTGAATGGAGGATGTGCAGCAGCCAGAGCCAGAGAACCGTGTGTTCTGAAGCATCGTTTCATGTCGATTGAGTTTTCAAAGTCTGAGGAGCCAAAAAGCTTCACCTTGCAAATCTTTTCAAATGAAACTTCTCCCTCCTAACTCTGCCGGTCAACCCATGAAGTGGTGAATGAATCAGCCTGGACAGTGGAGTCATGAACATTGTACGATTCCTCCGTGGCGGTGAACGAAGCTCAGAAATAACACTTTCACAGTCTGAGCACCGTCACCCAGATCACATTGACCCATTAAGAACCTTCCTGCAGGTGGAGAGCCCACAGGAAGGTGGAGAGCCCACAGGAAGGTGGAGAGCCCACAGGAAGGTGGAGAGCCCACAGGAAGGTGGAGAGCCCACAGGAAGGTGGAGAGCCCATAGGAAGGTGGTGCCCGGTGTGGGACATGAACTCTCTACCTTGAGACTGAGAGTCTCATGCTCTACCTACTGGGCCAGCCGGGGGCAGATAATCACTAATAGCTGTTTTATTTAGAGCAAGGTTTTATTTTATACATCAATAGAATATTGAGTAGTTTAACCATCCTCATGAAGCCCCACGGTGTAATCCAGTTGGTTATAAACTCTGAAACTGAAAAACAGACTCGACTTACATTAAACCGCTTCCCAGTATCATATCAAATATTGCAAACAGAATTTTTCCCAAAGGGATTTCTTAACTCCATTTGGTGCCATTCAGGAAAAAATAAGCAGATGACTTAATAAATAATAATAAAAAACTCTTGAAGTTGTTTCGGTGCAGCGTTACTCGCGAGATAGTTCTCAAAGCGTTAAGGAAAATATGTGCTTTGTATCCCTGAAATCAATCGCTGCTTGAATGTCAAGTTATGCAAAAATGTACTAAACACGACTGAATAGAACTCATACTAAGGTCAACAAATCTTTATAATAGTTTGAAGAGATTAAGGCAAACCTCTGCACAGATTTCCTTCGATTAAAACAGAAAGTTCACAGTTTGATTGTAGATTGACTGAAGTGACTGGAGGCGTCTTCATGTCTTTACTTTCTGTTAAAAATATCACAGAATCTGGATTCCTTTTTATTTATTGATGGGGGGGGGGGGGGGTCTCTCACTTTTAACTGAGTGGGTGATTTCTGTTTTAATGTTCCACATTATTTACAAAATCTACGTGTTGGATTTGAGCTGAAGACGTAAAGAAAGAAAGAAAAATGTGAAAATGTGAAGAAATGATCAAAATGAAGTCGAGAAAACTTTTACTAAATTTATTTTATTGCACAGAAACAAACTCAGCTCTACTTGATAAAATGATAGAATGATAGAAAGAATGATAGATAGATAGATAGATAGATAGATAGATAGATAGATAGATAGATAGATAGATAGATAGATAGATAGATAGATAGATAGATAGATAGATAGATAGATAGATAGATAGATAGATAGATAGATGACAGTATTTACAACATGTGGACTCTGGCCATCAGTCCCACCAGTGAAACCCGAGCGGCGGTACAGTGAGACACACTCTTACTCAGTTGCTGGGCTACACGGGTCAACGAGGCCGCCACACTGGAAATCTACGTTTGTTCAAAGCTCAGAGAATTCTTCCAGGTGGGAAAGGCCCAGGAGTTATTCTCGGGGGCTGCAGTCCAAGAGCTTCTTCGTCCAGGAGCGAAGGGTTGAAGACACTGGACTCCCCTCCACTCCTCAGTGGTTCTCCAGGCTGGAAGTGGGAGGAACTAAACGGGGAACGCTGCTGGAGAGCAGCCACCAGGAATAAAGCGCTTCCTCTCAGCATGGCGGTCTAGGCGATGCCGAACTGGGCCAGGTCGCTCAGCTCCATGTCCCCGAACGCCTCCCAGGGGCAGACGATGGCTGCGTCTGCAGGGCGAGAGCCGGCGGTTAACGTTCTCTGCCTCCAATAATGCCTCCTAGTTATTTCTTTCAGGTTGGACTCATATTTACCTCCAAGGCCGTCCATCCCGGGAAGCTCATCAAATCTGACCAAGAGACAGAGAGAAGTTAAGACCCTGTTGTGACTCAGACTGAGGCCCCGCCCACACCATGTTTCATGTAACCGCATTGTTTTTGGCCGATCATCCACACAGCACTGTGTTTTTGAAAACAGGTTCCAGAGTGGAGAACTGTGAAAACGCCGCCTCGGCTTTGAGGTGTGGACGCACAAGTCACACATCTGCAGAAAACGAAGACGTCATGGCCCCCGCCTCTCGACCCATAACCCCGCCTCCCTCTCCGTGACCTCACTGAACAACACCAGCATGGCGGACTACCTGCTGCAGGTGGAGCTGCACGAGCTGCGGATGCTCGTCACCCTAACAACGCGATACATTAGATTTCTCAAATATGAGGATTTTTGCATGCTCTGACTTCGTCTCCATTTCTGCTGTATTTCTGTGGTGGAGCTACAGCGCCACCTAAAGGCCTGGCAGATGTACTATGTCGTTTTGAGCCGTGTTCATAGTAACCTGCGGACGAATGGATTTGGCTGGTGAGGACGGGGCCCAGGCCACGTTTCCACGTTCCAGGGTATTTACAAAACGGTGATATTTCTCTGTTTCTTGCTTTTACACACAAACCGGCTACGAGTCTCGACAAACCATGATTCCTGAAAACTAGATTTAGGAAATCTCTGTGTCTCTGTTTGCATCTAAAGAGGGGAGGCGGAGCTTTAGGTCACAATTCATAATGATGTTTTTTCCAGGCTATCATGGCTTCATGCTTCTCATTACACTGCCCCCTACAGGTCTGGCTGCTCATAGCAGCTCGGATCCAGGTGGATATGTGGGTCCGTGTCAATGAAGTTTTTTTTGTAAACGTAGAGGGGAAATATTTGTTTTTGGACCTGGGACGTGTAAACAAGGCCTCAGTGTTTCCCCACGTTTTCCCAGCAGACCAACAGTGTGGAGGCTGAGCCTTAGATTTTCTTCTTTCTTCTCTATAAAAATCCTCTGAATTCCTCTATTTGTTGCCGTGTTTTGGTGAGTGAAGGCAGTTCTAATGGTAATCCACAGCAATCGCATTTGGACGTGGCTTCAGTAACCTCGGTTAATTAACAGTCAGTTGTTGGTTTGTCTTTAAGTCGGAGCGACGCAAGAAGACAATCAGCAGGCCCTCTTCATAATACCAGTAAAGCAGTTGTCTTACTCAGACTTTCGTTTGATTTGTTTTTCATCATTGACCTCAGGCTGGAAGGTCAGCTGTCCTGCAGTGTTCTTGCAGTGGTTTCCTGACTCACCCCTTCTGTCCGGCTTTAGGAGCCTTGCTCTTGAACTGCCTGCTCTCCTTCTGTTTGAACTTAGGGGGCGCCGCCTTGTTGCCTCCAGGAGCTGCAGCTGCTGATTCCATTTCTGCAAACATATGTAATCATGTTATGTCATTTGTCGTCCTCATGGAGTCTCTTACCGCCTCCATGCTCATATAATCTCCTTTACCCTAATCCCAATTACCTCCAAGCTTGTGCTGTGTCAGGATTTGGCGATTATGTCTAACTGAGGCGAAGTGACACCGGGAACGTTGTTCAATCGTATATGAGCAGATGAAAGTGGGGAATGTTTTAAACCCACCTGGTGCAGTGATCAATAAATGTTTCAGTGCTGTTTTCAAAAAAATATATTTTTCTGTGTCAACCATTTCACTTTGTTTTCTGCATCCTCTGTTTGTGTTTTTGCTCTTGCAAATGACCTAATAGTATTATGTATGTATGTAAACAGCGTGTGGTGGGGGTGGGGTGGGGTGGGTGGGGGGGGGGGGGGGGGGGGGGTGTCTACACTAATGTTAATGCAACAATTTTAAATTGGTCTTTCTCTTTTTGCAACTGGCAGCTTGGTGCATTTCAACACAAACATCACTGTAAAGTGAAATAAAAAGAAGTTGAAAGAATTCTAGGTGACATTTAGAACTCAAGTAATTAAGAACAGGCTCGATAAATCATTGAATAAGATTAGATCAATTGATTATCCTATTTCTTGCATGTTAAAAACTGAGGTGAGATTTTGAGGCAAAACCCCTTTATGCTGATGATACCATCATTTATTACTTTGGCCTTATTCACTCAGAAGAGATTTACAAGATGCAGGAGCTTCACAAAGCATCACACATTGAACTGCTGGGTTTTAAATTGGAACTCCATATTCAGAGAAGGAATTCTATGGTCCTTTTTAAATCTTTTTTGTTTGGACACCTGATGCTAAATGCATTGACGATCAAAACAAATTGTGGCTTCTATTTATGATTGCTTTATTTATGGTTATTTCATTGTGTTGATTCCTGCCTGTGATCAATTAAATTGAAGAATCATTCATGCATCCAGTCCCTCTTATTTACAAACACAAAAAACGAAAACAACAGATACACTTTATCGGCCTTGGTAGACGCTGAGCAGACGAAGGGAGAACGTACCTGTGTCGGTCTGGACGGTGGTTGAGGCGACGAAGAGGAGCTGAGCAGAGGAAGAAGAGCAAAACAAAGAGAGGATTCTCTTTCTTTCTGCACCTTCACTGTCTCTGTCTCTCCTCCTCACTCAGCCCTTTTATACCTGCCGCCCTCCAGCCGCTGTAAGCTGCTAATGGAGATGAGAGGCAGTATTTTATTTTCAGAGATAATCCGGCGACCCAGGGGGAACAGCACGTACCTGCGCTGAGTCAGAGGGTGTTTCAGTTCATGGAGCTCATGACTCAGGGAAAGTGTCTCTTCATGCAAGAGCGGCTTCATGAAGGCCGAGCGTCGGACCCGACAGGGTCACAAACACTGGCGAGGAATCGACGTGTTTATAATGAACCAAAATAATGAGCATTGAAAAAAGCAGACCATGTTGAAATGTGTGCCAAGTGATCTTTAGTTCTTCTCAAACTTATTATACTGATTCCATCAAACTGGATTGGATTAGATCAGATTAGGTGCATGTTAGATTTGGTTAGGTTAGATTAGATTAGATTACAAGCAATTAGATTACATCGCCATGAGCAAAGATCAGGACAGTGAAACGGTCCGTCACAACAAGGTTTCTGGTTCAAACCTGCAGGTCAACCAAGCCTTGGTGGGAAGTTTGCATGTTCCTTTTACGCATGTGTGTGTGTGTGTGTGTGTGTTTCGTTGGGCTTGTTGCTTTAGTTTGGAATGACCATAGTTTGAAAGCTGCACAGCTGCTGTCTTGATACTTCCTGTTGACTGGTCCCACTTCCTGTTCACTGAGCCCACTTCCTGTTGACTGGTCCCACTTCCTGTTGACTGGTCCCACTTCCTGTTCACTGAGCCCACTTCCTGTTGACTGAACCCACGAGCTCAGCAGTCGCTTCATGAGACAAGCACCACATTCGGTATGGACATTCCCCAGGGCTTACCTTTTAGAAAACACAGTTTGCTGTGCAACTTCATGGAGCCAGAAGTGAGTGCTGGGTCGGCAATAAGGACTAATGCAACCACTACATCTCGAGGCTGTGGCTGACTGCTGAAACAAAAGTACCCCCACTGGCGCTACACCACATGCAACACTACTACACATACGTATATACTGTACATACAACTTCTCAGTAGAAAGTACAAATTATTTAATACTTTTGTTATAAATAATAAAAGAAAAATCACAGCCATGTTGAATTTTTGGAACTTTTCCCAAAATGTATTCCCTGAGAAGTATTCAGGCCAATTTTGATGCTCGTCTCACCATTTGAATTATGATACAGAAAATTTGCACTGATCTGCTGAGCTACACTGTTTGTTTGAGTTTAACCTAAAACTGTTGTTCTAATGCCTCATTACCTCACTGCTCTTGAAGGCAACATGAACCTAGTGCCTTGGTAATAACATAGCATAGCATAGCATAGCATAGCATGGCATGGCATAACAGAACAGAACATAGCATAGCATAGCATAGCATCACATAGCATAGCATATCATAGCATAGCATAGCATAGCATAGCATCACATAACATAACATAGCATAGCATCACATAGCATAGCATAGCATGACATAACATAGCATAGCATAGCATAGCATCACATAAAATAACATAAAAGAGCCTAGCATAGCATAACATAGTATCGCATAGCATAGCATAGCAGAACAGAACAGAACAGAGCATAGCATAGCATAGCATAGCATAGCATAGCATAGCATAGCATAGCATAACAGCAGCCTGTGTCCTCTGCTATGATGCATTAGAGCTGTTTGAATGTTGGTAATTTATCACAGCTGATGAATGAGTTTCTTTCAAGAAGTCCAAACATCCAGATCATAGAGTCATCATCTTCCTCCAACTCACGATGTATCTTGATGATTTGTCACATGAATTCAACTCTGCACACTATTAGGACCGGACACACTGATGAAGGCAAAACTAGAAGCACTTCACTAAATAGTTACTTTTACTAAAAATACTTCATCCAGGACACTAAATGATCCCAAGTATGTTGTGTAACACAATGTGAAGGAGAACTGTGTGTCCATGTCTTTACTTAATCTTCTCAGTTTGCTCTCAGTCCTGTGTAGTACTGTGTGATTCCTGTGTAGTACTGTGTGATTCCTGTGTAGTACTGTGTGATTCCTGTGTAGTACTGTGTGATTCCTGTGTAGTCCTGTGTGATTCCTGTGTAGTACTGTGTGATTCCTGTGTAGTCCTGTGTAGTCCTGTGTGATTCCTGTGTAGTCCTGTGTGATTCCTGTGTAGTCCTGTGTAGTCCTGTGTAGTCCTGTGTAGTGCTGTGTGATTCCTGTGTAGTCCTGTGTAGTCCTGTGTAGTCCTGTGTAGTGCTGTGTGATTCCTGTGTAGTCCTGTGTAGTCCTGTGTAGTCCTGTGTAGTGCTGTGTGATTCCTGTGTAGTCCTGTGTAGTCCTGTGTAGTCCTGTGTAGTGCTGTGTGATTCCTGTGTAGTCCTGTGTAGTCCTGTGTAGTCCTGTGTAGTCCTGTGTAGTGCTGTGTGATTCCTGTGTAGTTTATCTCCTGAGGGTTTAATGAACCAATGACACATTTAATGAATGCATTTCTTTTATTTCTTTGTAGTAAAACTTTTATGTTTTTCCTTTATTTCTCTGTGAAATGCCCTGCATCTTCATGGTGCGTAAATAAACTTGCCCCAATTTGTCTTTTAATAATGAGGAACTAATTCTAATCATATTATTATAACTAAGTACTGATAGAATTGACTACTAATTGTAAGACATAGAGAATGATATAAACAGCCCAACATCTCATCAGAATCACCACTGGATCGAAATAAAACCTGGTGAGACGAGCGTCTCGGGTCATTAGAGGAACCGAACCGCCTGACGGACTAACCACACCGTAACACCGACTCGACTTGTTTAGATCGGATTAAAGCTGCAGAGCTGAACTACATGACGTAACCTGCAGTCCACTCACTCTATATTCCTTTTTATTCTCCAGCACAGTAACATGAAGTCAACAAATGTATAAACAGGAAGTCATTCAGTATTCATTAAGACAACAGGAAACCTCAAGGAAAAAGATTGTGAACATTTTGGAATCCTCTGTTAAAATCTTTGGATCCAGTTTGACTCTTTATGAGTTTGGATGTACATTAAACCAGTTTGTTTTTGTTAGATTATCTATTATCTATGAATGATATATCTTCTTGTTTCTGTGCACAAGAGGAATTGACTTTATCTATATATTGTTTATTGACATGACATGTGAGTGGGTTGGGCCCGGGTACTGGTTTTGGTCCAGACAATGGGGAATAACTTGCTTTTGTTACAAGTCAAGTCAGCTTTATTTATTTATTTATTTATTTATTTATACAAGTCATAGTTTTGTTACTTTTCACACGAATCTTTCTGATTAGTTTTCTCAGTTTCTACTTTCACAGTCAAAGAAAACTACTTTTGAACCACAATAAAAAATCAGACAAGAACTGGCTTTCAATCCAAATATAAATATTAATCAATACATTTCAGAGTAAAGTTGATCAAAATAACTTCATCAAAATGTTGATACTCTTTTCCTCCTGTTCGTACAACCAAGAGTCCTAATTGCTTCGTTTCAATGTATTAGTTTCATTCCCCTTTTAACCACTGTGAATTGTATGGAAGAGTTTTAGGGCCACTCAAGGAAAACATTAAATACTAAATAAAATGAAATTAAGAGGTTACATTTTGTTTTTATAAATAAATTTTAATAAATGTACTTTAATGACCAAATGTTCAGAGTAAGTTTGTGGCTGTTGTTCTTGTTTGTTGCTTGTTATATTAATATTAAACCTGAGATGGCCATATTGTAACTGGATCACAGTATCATTGAAACTTATGAAATTAAAGAAGAAACAAAGCAAAGTTCTGCAGGAAAAGCAATGACACGTCAGCTCATCCATGAAAAGCTCACAAGCGGACGGAACAACTTCAGCGCCCCCTGTTGGAAAACAGCCAATGCACTGGATGTATTGAACTGTACATGGGATTATTATGAGGGCTCGATTAGGGATGCAGAGAATAAACATGTAGGAGATGGAGGAGTTGTGGAAGCAATATTTTCCAGTAGACAAATCATCAGAATCCAAACCGACTGGACGCGAGTTGAAGCCCGAATGGGGCAGTGGCAGTGGCAGTGGCAGTGGCAGTGGCAGTGGCAGTGGCAGTGGCAGTGGCAGTGGTTCCTTCAGTTCAATTACAACGAAACTGGAAATCTCTTAAAACACAACATCAGTCCAGTCAAAAGGTAGTCTTTATTTTAAAGTGATCTTCCTCTCAGCTTTAGCTTATTACAAACACACATGCACAAAATGGACGGAGCTTAAGTACTGAAAACATGTTTTACTTTAATCCATGACCTGCTGAAGAGAGACCAAATCTCTGCAGAGTTTACATGTTGAAGACTCTTATTGTTCATATTTCCATCATTCTAATGTCGACTTCCAGCTTTTCTCATCCAGTTTTTTGGGGGAAACAAACTGTATTCTGACGTATTTGAATGACTTTTGACCATCTGTTTGCATCATGTGCTCTGAGATGATAGAAAAATAATCTCCAGATGAATGAATATAATAACACCAGCTGAGGTACACTTAAGGTGCCCCAATGGATTTATTCCATAATCCCTGCATTACGGAGGTACAGTTATTGTGTCCCAATGGATTTATTCCATAATCCCGGTGTTATGGAGGTACAGTTATGGTGTCCCAATGGATTTATTCCATAATCCCGGTGTTATGGAGGTACAGTTATGGTGTCCCAATGGATTTATTCCATAATCCTGGTGTTATGGAGGTACAGTTATGGTGTCCCAATGGATTTATTCCATAATCCCTGCATTACGGAGGTACAGTTATTGTGTCCCAATAGATTTATTCCATAATCCTGGTGTTATGGAGGTACAGTTATGGTGTCCCAATGGATTTATTCCATAATCCCAGTGTTATGGAGGTACAGTTTGTCGACTGGAGGTGGGTTGGTCTGGTCTGCGTTTGGAGTTATGCCGGTTTGCTGGATGAAGTGCTGCAGTTTGCAGTGTCTCAGCTCCTTGTTCAGCTCCTCAATGGTCTCAGATCTGTCCTAGAAGACACAAGCAACATGAAATTACCAGAACGTTTCGACGGAGTCACAAGACAACGGCTCAGCTGCTTATTCTCTGCAATTCAGCCATTACAATCACAGAAAGACATTTCTCTCTCATGTCTCTGCTCAGCTTCATCTGACATTCAATCTGAGGTTTAAGCCATGTATGTATGTATGTATGTATGTATGTATGTATGTATGTATGTATGTATGTATGTATGTATGTATGTATGTATGTATGTATGTATGTATGTATGTATGTATGGGTGGATGGATGGATGGATGGATGGATGGATGTATGGATGAATGGATGGATGGATGGATGGATGGATGGATGTAAGGATGTATGGATGTATGTATGTATGCATGGATGATGGATGGATGGATGGATGGATGAATGGATGGGCGGGTCGATGGATGGATGGATGGATGGATGGAAGGATGAAGGTTGGATGGATGGACGATGGATGGTTGGATGATGGATAGATGGGTGGGTGGATGGATGGATGGATGGATGGATGGATGGGTGGATGGATGAATGGATGATGAATGGGTGGATGGATGGATGAATGGATGGATGATGGATGGATAAAGTTCGGATTGATGGATGGATGGATGAAGGTTGGATGATGGGTGGGTGGATGGATGAATGGATATTGGATGGATGGATGGGTGGATTGATTGATAGATGGGTGGATGGATGAATGGATATTGGATGGATGGATGGGTGGATGGATGGATGGGTGGATGGATAGATGGATGGATAGATGGATGGATGGATAATGGATGGGTGGATAGATGGATGATGGATGGATGGGTGGATGGATGATGGATGGATGGGTGGATGGATGGATGGATGATGGATGGTGGAGGGATGGATAATGGATGGATGAAGGTTGGATGATGGATGGATAGATGGACGGATGATGGATGCATGTATGATGGATGGATGGATGATGGGTGGGTGGATGGATGGATAATGGATGGATAATGGATGATGGATGATGGATTGGTGGATGGATGGATAATGGACGGATAGATGGATGATGGATTGGTGGACGGATGTACGATGGATGGTTGGATGATGGATAGATGGGTGGGTGGATGGATGTATGGATGGGTGGATGGATGGATTGATGGATGATGGATGGATGATGGATGGATGTAGTTCGGATTGATGGATGATGGATGAAGGTTGGATGATGGGTGTATGTATGTTTGTATGATGGTTGGATGGATGGATGGATGGATGGATGGGTGGGTGGATGGATGCATGTATGATGGATGGATGGATGATGGGTGGGTGGATGGATGGATAATGGATGGATAATGGATGATGGATGATGGATTGGTGGATGGATGGATAATGGACGGATAGATGGATGATGGATTGGTGGACGGATGTACGATGGATCGATGGATGATGGATGGATGATGGATGGATGATGGATGGATGATGGATGGATGATGGATAGATGAAGTTCGGATTGATGGATGATGGATGAAGGTTGGATGATGGGTGTATGTATGTTTGTATGATGGTTGGATGGATGGATGGATGGATGGATGGATGATGGGTGGGTGGATGGATGGATAATGGATGGATAATGGATGATGGATGATGGATTGGTGGATGGATGGATAATGGACGGATAGATGGATGATGGATTGGTGGACGGATGTACGATGGATGGTTGGATGATGGATAGATGGGTGGGTGGATGGATGGATGGGTGGATGGATGGATGGATGGATGATGGATGGATGATGGATGATGGGTGTATGTATGTTTGTATGATGGTTGGATGGAAGGATGGATGGATGGGTGGGTGGATGGATGGATAATGGATGGATGATGCATGATGGATGATGGATGAAGTTATCTGTTTGTCCTACCCCCCCCCCCCCCCCCCGCCCCCCCCCCCCGATGGTTTGCATGTGAGGTTTATATCAGTTGTTTCCAGTCAGACTCTGATTCCTTCTTTGTTCCCATGCAGCCTCCAGGACCTGTGGAGTGTTTTGATTGGAGCCTGAGATGAAGGGCGAGTTATACCTTTACCCTTTCCTCTGCAGTGTGCAGCTCCGTCTGCGTCCCCCACAGCGCAGAGTCCAGCTCTTCTCCCAGCTGCAGGCGACGGAGGAGTTCCTGCTTCAGGGGCTTGAGGGTCTGGTCTGCCTGCTGGCCCGACGCCTCCGAGACCTGGTCCTGGACTCCAGTTTCTACTTCCTGTTGTAGATGTGCGGAGCGGGTCTGAAGCGCCCTGATCTCGTCACTGTGATCCTGGATCGATAAGTGGATCCGGTTCAGGCGTCTCTGCATGTCTGTGGATTAGAGTGAGAACATTTCCTGTTTCAGGGCTCGGAGACGATGATGCAGAGAAAAGGGATGGAAGATGATTCCGGCACCTACCCTGTTCTCGCTCCATCTCTCCTCGTAAATCCTGCTCCCAGTGGTCGCTGGTCATTAGCTCTGCCTCGTTGGCTCTGAACCGCCGCTCCAGCTCCTCCAGCTCCTCCGTCAGGTTCAGATCAGGAGAAGCAGAAGACGACGCCTGTCGCTCCCAAAACACTGTCTCTTTCTCCAGAGCGTCCAGCTGTGCCTCCAGGTCTTGTAGCCTCCTCTGCTGCTGGAGGAGGTTCCTGAAAGCCTCCTCCTTTGAGGCGCCGCCAGGATCCAAGAAACTCACAGGTGAAGCCCGCGGTTCAGGTGAAGCTCGAGGCGACGGAGACCAGCCCGCGTTCGCTTTAGTCCTTTTGGGAATGGTTGACGGCCCCAGATTGAAGGTGAAGGCCTTCTGAGGCTCGTTGCGTCTGAGGGGCTCTGGTTCTGCTGGTCTGGGCGGGGCCAGATGTTTCTGGCTGTTTCTGGATGCGGCGGTGGCGGTGGCGGCGGTGGCGGTGGCGGCGGTGGCGGCGGTGGCGGCGGCGGCGGCGGCGGCGGCGGCGGCGGCGGCGGCGGCGGCGGCGGCGGCGGCGGCGGCGTCTCGGTCCTGGCTGAGGCTGGGCCCGGTCCTCCTCAGGACTAACTGCACGTCTGCAGCCAGCTGCCCCAGCTGAGCCAGGAGCTGCAGAGGACAGTCCTCCGCTACCAGGTGCCTCTCGTTCCCCCGGAGCTTCAGGACCAGGATGTAACGGCCGGTCTGACCTGAGCACACGTTTTAGGAAACAAATACATCCAAACTCTGCGTGTGTTTCTAAATGAAGGTTTTCTTTCAGCCACGATGTTTAGTTCTCTATGAACCTTACTTGAGGGACACTTACCGATGGACTGGGCGAGAGCAATGACCACATCCTGACAGGAAGTGTGGATCGAAAGGCCAGAGACCACTCTGACCACGCCTTCGACCCACACCTTCAGCTCCATGTCTCCCCCTCAGCAGCAAGCCAGACCTCAAACACACAAGTCCTCAGTCAATATGAAAATCACTCAGTGCAGCAGTAACAGTAAGACCGCTGGAGGAGCTCCCACTTTACTCCTTCCACTGATTTGATGCTTTGAGGCATTAGCAGGGTTTTGCTATTGTAACTGGTCAGAGTGGGCGGAGTCAGTTCTGTCATTAATCCACAGCCAAGGCTGAAAAGGCAATAGAAACGGAAAACGTACAATAGATTTTCTCATCTGAATAGTGACGGTGCAAAGTAATGAAAGTGTCATCGAATCTCGTCTCAAACCATTTTCTAACTCTGGAACCGGTTTTAAAAAGAAATAAAGATGTTTTCTCGCTGCTAAAGCTCCGTGTGGATGATCAGACTGATGATCACATTTGGTGTTCAGCTTTTTAGAACAAGGCTGGCTCCATTCACTGTGTGTGTGTGTGTGTGTGTGTGTGTGTGTGTGTGTGTGTGTGTGTGTGTGTGTGTGTGTGTGTGTGTGTGTGTGTGTGTGTGTGTGTGTGTGTGTGTGTGTGTGTGTGTGTGTCCCGGAGGAGCAGGAATCCAGCAGAACACGTTGACATTCCTGAGACTTGGCTCCGCCCACACATATCTCCTCTCTGTTTACTAAATTCCTGCTCAGCCTCAGTTTCAGTGTCTCATCATTCAGGAGACAAACAAACTCCAAACACAACCAGACTTCTTCTCACTATATGGGCCCGTGAGGTTTTCCTCAGACTTTAAACTAGCATGTTAGGAACCACCTGGGCTGTGATCTTCTTTTGTTCTTGGTTATGATGCTACAGAGGTAGAATCGGTGCAGGTTCACTATAAAGGTTTATATTAAGGAGTGTTTCTTTTATTTTAATGACAAACTTCTTCTTGAACTCTGTTCCCAGACTCCACCAAGTTATTTGATTACTGACTTTCTGTGTACTGATCTCAAGTACTTCAATTATTACTACCTGATATGTAAACTCTGATCTTTGTGATGTGATATGTTCCTCTTATCTTAAGACGTAGCAGGAGTGACTCTGAGTTGAGACTCACCTTGTCGTTGAGCGCTGCTCCGTCGCCCGGCGGGCCTCGCTCCATGTGGCGGCGTGCGGCCGGTGGGCGGCTCGTTGCTGTGGGACCGACACCCAGCCAGGGAGGAGGAAGGCCAGGAGGTAGAGGAGGAGTGACGCTGAGGAATGCTGCCATTCTGGCTGCGCTGCTTGAAAAGAGACGTCACAGCAGGAGGTGACTGCCTGCATGTTTCCCTCCTGGCCACTCCTTCACAGAGCTCAGTGATGAAGCTTCCTGTGTCTCAGTGATGAAGCTTCCTCTGTCTCAGTGATGAAGCTTCCTGTGTCTCAGTGATGAAGCTTCCTGTGTCTCAGTGATGAAGCTTCCTGTGTCTCAGTGATGAAGCTTCCTGTGTCTCAGTGATGAAGCTTCCTGTGTCTCAGTGATGAAGCTTCCTGTGTCTCAGTGATGAAGCTCCTTGTGTCTCAGTGATGAAGCTTCCTCTGTCTCAGCAGACTCCTTCAGCTCGGTGATGAAGCTTCCTCTGTCTCAGTGATGAAGCTTCCTCTGTCTCAGCAGACTCCTTCACATCTCATTTTTCTTTTCTTTCTGAATGAAACAAAAAGTAGATTTCTGGAGGTGGTTCTCATACCGAGGTCTTCAACCTGCAGCTCGTCAGCCCCCCTGGAGAGGCTCCATGAAACTTCAACAGATTTATTCTCACAACATACAATTTGCTTTTAGACAAAGGTTTTATTGTTTTGGGGATTTCACATATAAACCAAAGAACTTGCTTTTATTTTTATTTTATTTGCATACCACAATGATTTTCAAAAATGGACTAATCTAGTTAGAAACTGAAAGTAAAGTAAGAGTTTGTTTGTTTTCAGGAAAAAGTAAGAAAAGGAAGATAAGGGGAAAAAAAGAAACAAAATAAAAAAAGCGGATAAAGAAAAAATAAAAGAAACAGGTGGAGTTAAAAGAAATAACCAAACAATCCATGAAAATAAATAAAATCCCTAATAAAATAATAAATCTATCTAAACTGTTCCTATGACTCTTTATAAACTAAGTCCTTCTTCGTATAGCAATTTGTTTAAGATGTTTATTTTCTTCATTTCAGAGAATTTACATATTTTGTGGCTCCAGACAAATTTTATTTGTTCATCAAACAAAAACGCTTCATCAGTTTGAACCGTTTTAACATTTCTTCATATTTAAGTTGGCTTGAAACGTCTGTTTTACTGCAGTTCTGAGCCATGGAATGTTTGGATCATTGTGTGTGTGTGTGTGTGTGTGTGTGTGTGTGTGTGTGTGTGTGTGTGTGTGTGTGTGTGTGTGTGTGTGTGTGTGTGTGTGTGTGTGTGTGTGTGTGTGTGTGTGTGTGTGTGTGTGTGGCTCCCTTGTTAGAGTGTAGGTTGGATTCCCAGCATTCCTCCTAACACCTTTCACTAACTCCTTTAGGAAGCCTCCTAACACCTTTCCTTAACTCCTTTAGGAAGCCTCCTAACACCTTTCACTAACTCCTTTAGGAAGCCTCCTAACACCTTTCACTAACTCCTTTAGGAAGCCTCCTAACACCTTTCCTTAACTCCTTTAGGAAGCCTCCTAACACCTTTCACTAACTCCTTTAGGAAGCCTCCTAACACCTTTCACTAACTCCTTTAGGAAGCCTCCTAACACCTTTCCTTAACTCCTTTAGGAAGCCTCCTAACACCTTTCACTAACTCCTTTAGGAAGCCTCCTAACACCTTTCCTTAACTCCTTTAGGAAGCCTCCTAACACCTTTCCTTAACTCCTTTAGGAAGTCTCCTAACACCTTTCCTAGCTCCTTTAGGAAGCCTCCTACCACCTTTCACTAACTCCTTTAGGAAGCCTCCTAACACCTTTACTAACTCCTTTAGGAAGCCTCCTAACACCTTTCCTTAACTCCTTTAGGAAGTCTCCTAACACCTTTCCTAGCTCCTTTAGGAAGCCTCCTAACACCTTTCCTTAACTCCTTTAGGAAGCATCCTAACACCTTTCCTTAACTCCTTTAGGAAGTCTCCTAACACCTTTCCTAGCTCCTTTAGGAAGCCTCCTACCACCTTTCACTAACTCCTTTAGGAAGCCTCCTAACACCTTTCACTAACTCCTTTAGGAAGTCTCCTAACACCTTTCCTAACTCCTTTAGGAAGCCTCCTAACACCTTTCCTGAACCCTGTGATGTCATCCAGGGTTTAAGGTAAAGTCCATAGATAAGGAGAGAGGAGGGACTTTCCAGACGTACCCTGGGTGTGATTCTAATACAGTTTTCTGACTGTCGGTGTGGTAGAGGGTTCATTGCAGTTTATTTTGTTATATTGGAGTATTTTAACAGATTGAGTAAAATAGACAAAAAGCATTGATTATAGAAAATGACCAAATAAATGGATCATCTTATCCAAGAACAAATAGTGCCTTGGGCATTTATTCGTGTGCCTGGAACAAGCAATTTGAAATGTATTAACAGAATTGCTTTTATATTTCAAAGTTTCAGCTGCTTTATGACTTTTAAAATTAATCATTAATCACTCATCCAAACTGCATTTTCATTTTCTTTGACAAGGCTGCTTATTCTGTGACTTAATTAAAAAGTAGAATTTTCTTCTTCAAAGTTGGCCTTTAATGTGGTAAAATGCTGCTCCAAGGATGAAGCACAACAATTTGCATTAAACTGTCTTTATTGCCCAAACATCAACATTTGTCAGCACATTGTCACACACTGCATGGCCAACGGCTCCACAACTGAAAGCCATTTCATTGGATGACAAGTATAAGAAAAGACAAAATACTACGAATTTTTAAACAAGTGCAACATTGACATTTTGAAGACAAACACTTTCAGATCATTTCAAATCCAAAATCTGTGCTTCTAAGAGATGCTTCAGTTAACTTGGGCACTTCAGAGGCAGTTTCAGCGTTGTCCTGCAGGGCGAGGCTACAGCCATGGGCATCGCTGGAGAAACTTCTACATACAGGTGCTGGGGGGGTCTACCCCAATCTGTCCAACACTTCAGTAGTTGGGGTAGTTCCGAAGAGGACCCTACAAAGACACAGTCAGAAGCATTTTAAAATCTTCAAACAAAGTAGTTTTTCACCATGTTTCCATAAATATAGAGTCGATGTGAATAAATGAGCTGCGGCTGGAGGAGATATACACGGTCCAGACCTGTCTCCTCCACACTGCTGAGGTCATCCTCATCTTCGCTATCGGGCGATGGCCAGGTGATCCTTTTCAAGATGGTCTGCGAAACAAAAACAAATAGTCCTAAAGTTTAGAAACTTAAAGGGTATATTAACAGTAGAACTATTTTGCAAAGAACCATCATTTTCATAAAAGTAGAGGTATAAAAGGTTTTATTGGATATAACAATGGAGGCATGTAATATCTGAATGATAGAACTCAAACATGTTACACTTCAAGCCTGATTCCAGTTTTATAAGTACAATTACAAGAGCAGCCCAATTGGCTGATGGAATCAGTCAGCAGTTTCAGGTGAGAAGTCCAGTACCTGCGAGTCCACAGTTTGCTCTGCAGGACGCTCTTTCATCATGTCGAGAACGCCACGGTCTTTCAGCCCCTTTCATAGTTGCTTCATTTGTGACCTAATAAAAACCCCACTGCTGTGTACAGTAACGCACCTTGTGACTCATGTCGGGGAAAGCTGCTTTATAAATCAAGTTCTATTCTATTCTATTTTGTGTGAACATGTATTGGAATGGTTTGTGGGGAACAAAGTGTGTCGCTTACACTAATTTGTTGACGAATGGTATTAATGTCTACTGGACATTCCCATGGGCTGCATTGTGGTGCAGTGGTTAGTGCTGTGGGGGGTTCTGCGTGTTCTCCCCATGTGTGCATGTCTTTTCTTCTGCAGTTTAAAATCAATCATTTGTTCTATAAAATCCTACAATCTTACAAAATAAATTAAAAATTGTCCATCATTTACACAATACTTACATTACTGACGTCTCTTGACAGCCTCTGGACTCCCTGTCGGGACCTGTACAGCAGAACACCTCTGTCACCGTGACAACCGCTAACTACAGCCGCTCGTCGTCAAAAGGAGAACTAATCCTGACGTGTGCAATGCGCTGCATGGACAGTGGAGCCAAACCAATGAATTCCAGGTTCCAGTTGGCTGGCCAGTGGTAGTAGTAGCACCGTTTCAGGCAGCGAGCCTCCAGACGGTATTTGGACGGTCAATTTTTGAAAAAGACGGCCGAATAAATAGCGCAGAGTTTCCTCAGAGCCGATAGAATATGTGTACAGTAGAACCTCGGACGAGGGAACCTGTAAGAGCGACACAGAGATTTTCACTATTAATGCACCTTAATCACCGGACAGCCTCCAGCAGGGGGCGCTGCTGTGACTGAGCTAAGTTTCACTTTCACTTTACACGGGAGTCAAACATGAGGCTCATGGGTGAAAACCGGCTGCTGAAGGCTCCAATCCGGCTCCAATCCGGCTCCAATCCGGCTCCAATCCGGCTCCAATCCGGCTCCACAGACCATCAAGCCAGGAGCTTATTTAGGATTTAAAGGAGGTTTTTTCTTTTTACATTTCATTGTATTTTGCAGCAGAATGTTTCAATAGAATTGTTGAGATTGTCATTTTCAGTATTAATTGTTTGATCTTGCAAAATTATGGACAAATTCATTTCATATACTTTGACCACAACAAAGCGAAACTTTGACGTGTAAATTTAAAGGTTATTTTAGCAATATTTTACCAGTCCAGCCACTCAAGATGAAACTGGACTGAATGTGGCTCCTGAAGTAACATTTCATTTAGTATTTATTTCGTATACCTCTTAGTATACATTAGATACATGTATATATATAGTATATTTCTTTATATTGGTTCAGTTATGCACTTTTAAATAAGTATGTTTCTTCCATATTATTTGGTGATTGGTTCCTTCAATATCAGCTGGTCATACAATTTATCAGAAGTCACAATGTAGTATTTAGTCGTCCACAATGCATTAGAATACACCATTTAAGGTCAAATTTCTCTAAATTTTCATTTGTTTGTGTGGGAGATAAAACTAACTCATTTTTATTTTATATTTAATTGATGTTATGATTGTATTGTAATGATAAAAAACTTGTATTTGACCAGCACCCGTTGCTGCCCAAATGCTTCAAGTACTAAGCTAAGTAAACTACAGACCCCTGTAATACAGGAAACTCTGTATTGGTATTTTAGTTTTTGTGGTCCTATTTGTTAAATGCTGTCCTGTCTTTAACAACACATTGTACACCAAGGGCAATAATATTAGCTGCAAACTTTATTGAAAGACATTTGATGCATAAGTGTTTGTTTCTTTAACATTCCTGCTGCAAACATTTTTTTCCAGACACCTACTGAAGTTAAACTAACCAGTACTGTAGAAAGAATTACCCCTAAAACCTTCACTTGTTTGCTTACTTTCTGACAGATTTTCAATGCATGATTGGAGCATCGACGTATCCTCATGTTCGGCCTTTCATAGCAACCTGGAATATGAGTGAGACTGAGCTGCCAGATCTGACTGGAGTTCAGATTCCCTGGTCCGAGCCCACAGGCGGTAAGACCAGGATCACCTTGCTCTGGAGACTTGATTCGAACATGAGTGCTTTTATTGGGTTGTAAAGAAGTGCAACTAATAGAAACATGTCATATTCCCGCTTTACCTGAACCAGAGCTACGCTTCTGTGGTGGTGAAATTCACCGTGTTGTTAAATTCACTGTGTTGTTAAATTCCCTGTGTTGTTAAATTCCCTGTACTCAGTATCCTCGGAGAAGCATTCCATTTGCTTTAAGCGAGTCACAGGTGATTTCCCTTCAAAACACACACGAGTTATTCAACTGTCGGCTGTGTCATGGCCAGAGAGTGACCCCTACCCAGACTATCACACAGTGACTAAGTTAATTTCTTGTTGAGTATATTTCAGACATTTAGATAGAGCTTGAACGCCCATGTAAAGCTGTTGTAATTACTACCCCGACTCCCTGACCTGTTCATAACCACACAGGGAAATTTGAATTATGAAGAAATTAAGCTGTGATGACTGTTGGCCTCTCCAGGCTGCATCCTGCCTTCACCTGTTGGGGTCATGTACATGTACTGAACTAAAAGTGAGAATAGAACATTACAGTGTCAACAACTGACCTATTATCCAGCTCAGTTATAGACCTTTTTTAAAAAAGAGACCTTTTTAGCACTTATTACTGCCCCAGAGGGGAAATTCCTTCCTGAATTAACCCACCATAATACATGCATGCACATACCGCCAGGAGAAACTTTATGAAACGCCTGAGTGATTTCTGCACAAATGCACATTGTTGATAGAAACACATAAAAGTAGGAGGAGTCATGTTTGAGACTTATTTTATATTGTCAGGTGCAGATCATGCTGATTGTGTTATACACTGTTATACACACATCCATCCGTTCAATCCTTTATCCAAAGGAGATATACCATTTTTTTTGGATTCACTTAGTGAATGAAAGTGCAGGATGAGTGATCAGTGATTTTACAACAATATATAGGAAGAGAGAAGGAAATAATGTCTTGTGACAAGAGGAAGTTGCAATAGTTTGCTGTAATGACCTCGAAGAAAGCAGCCAAACAGACACTGGCACAGATCAACAGATACCTGGACTACAAGCCAATAGAAATCGGGACCATGTCACTTGTAATAGAGACACGATGTGAGTGTTGTTTTTATAGGTTATGGCTTCCTGAGCTCATAGGACTCATATGAATGTGACACATACAGGATCACTGGCAAAGCTTCCACATCCGAAAACAAATAAACCCCAACAGGAACAACAGGGAACAGCTATCTGCTGGCCATGCAGGGATGTGAGCCGCATTAAGGTAAGGTAAGGTAAGGTAAGGTAAGGTAAGGTAAGGTAAGGTAAGGTAAGGTAAGGTAAGGTAAGGTAAGGTAAAGTAAGGTAAGGTAAGGTAAGGTAAGGTAAGGTAAGGTAAGGTAAGGTAAGGTAAGGTAAGGTAAGATAAGATAAGGTAAGGTAAGGTAAGGTAAGGTAAGATAAGATAAGATAAGATAAGATAAGATAAGATAAGATAAGATAAGATATCCTTTATTTATCTCACATGTGGAGACATGTGCAGTGGTACAACAGGATAGGAAAGAGAAAGAAGCACACATAGCAGGAACTAAAAAAGCAGATAAAAATACAATATAACAAAATATGTGTGGACATGTGGACATGTGGACATGTGGACATGTGGACATGTGGACATGTGGACATGTACAGAATATGGGGGTGGATGTATTGCACATAGTAATTATTACTGGAAAGTTAGTATTGTTGGCCGTCTTGCCGGACTTTCTCACTCTTTCTGGTTTTAGGGGTCAGTTGTTTCTCAGACAGTGACGCTGAAGGCTGATTCTACAGTCTTGATCTCCTGCTTGTCCAAACAGACATCTTCATACGTACCTTTCATCGATGCTTAAACTTCAACCGAGGATGGTTTGCTCCTTGGGGGGTCTCGAGGGAATGTCCTCAGAAAGACCAGATGTGTTGATGTGGACCTGAAGCTGAAGTAGCGACATGCAATGTGGTTTCCTCTTTCAGGCTTCATCCTCGGGACAAGCAGGACGTAGCCCACAGGCTGACGCTGGGGGCCAGGGCAGTGGCCTACAATGTGCTCTTCCTTGGTCCTTTCCCCAATGAAGTCCTGGCTCTTCACAACTCCACCATCATTCACTATGGCCAAGCAGTCTCTGTCACGCTGTCCCCAGACGTCTTCGAGGTGAGGTGGTTGTGTGAGTTAATCACAGACACACTAAAGAGCCACGATGTTTCTGTGGGCTTTCCAGGCACATACACACAAGTCAGGCTTTTGTTATTTCAACGATGGATTTATTTCTTCACCTCCTTTCTCATTGTGTGTCTTCCAAGATCTGTTGTTGGAGAGAGGGGGCTCAATGTGGCCTTAATTCCCACTGGGTTCCAGCTCCGATTCTCCAGTGGGCTTCAAACACAGTCTGGATCTCCACCGTTCGGTGTCAAGACTCTGCAGTTGCCGGGGTTCGATGTGCATTTAAAGAATGGCCCTGCCACTTTAAAGCCTGCCCTATTGACAGCAGCGACAATATGAGGGACCCGACCGGGCTGTGAGGGAACCGACAGGCTGTGAGGGACCCGACCAGGCTGTGAGGGACCCGACAGGCTGTGAGGGAACCAACCGGGCTATGAGGGACCCGACAGGCTGTGAGGGACCTGACCGGGCTGTGAGGGACCCGACAGGCTGTGGGGGAACCAACCGGGCTGTGAGGGACCCGAATGGGCTGTTAGGGAACCGACAGGCTGTCCGCGCAGCATATGTACGCTCACTCCCTCAAGGCACCTTCATGCTACCAATGTCCGCGAGTGTCCGTGAGTAGCGAGGTTCTCGTGACGTCCAAATTGTCTTCTGCCCCCATGTGCAAGTGTCTCCTCGGACCCCTCCGCGGTGGACCGCGCACAGCCCAGATTTTGGGACTGCCCGTCCTGTACGTTACGTTATGGAACGTTAAGGATCGTTATGTTACGTTATGGCCCATTATGGAACGTTATGTTACGTTATGGAACGTTACGTTATGGAACGTCATGGATCATTACGTCACGTTATGGAACGTTATGGATTGTTACATTATGGAACGTTATGGATCGTTATGTTACGGTATGGAACGTTACGTTACATTATGGAACATCATGGATCATTACGTCACGTTATGGAACGTTATGGATTGTTACGTTATGGAACGTTATGGAACGTTATGGATCGTTATGGATTGTTACGTTATGGAACGTTATGGATCGTTATGTTATGGTATGGAACTTTAAGGATTGTTACGTTACAGAATGTTATGGACTGTTACATTACGTTATGGATCATTACATTATGGAACGTTACGGATAGTTACGTTATGTTATGGAACGTTAAGGATCATTACATTACGGTATGGAACGTTATGGATCATTACATTACGTTATGGATCGTTACGTTAATGATCGTTACGTTACGTTATGGAACATTATGTTACGGTATGGAACTTTAAGGATTGTTACGTTACAGAACGTTATGGACTGTTACATTATGGAATGTTATGGATCGTTGCGTTATGGAACGTTAAGGATCGTTACATTACGGTATGGAATGTTATGGATCATTACATTACGTTATGGATCATTACGTTACGTTATGGAACATTATGGAACGTTATTAAATGCGCACGGAAGTGAGCCCAGAGTGGAGCATGGGCACAATCGTGTGCGGCTCGTGGACACTGGTAGAATGAAGACCCATTAATGCACAGTGGTCAAGGGCAGTGCGTCTCTTAAAGGGGCCACGCACTTAACACACACACACACACACACACACACACACACACACACACACACACACACACACACACACACACACACACACACACACACACACACACACACACACACACACACACACACACACACACACACACACACACACACACACACACACACACACACACACACACACACACACACACACACACACAGATAATAAAAGTTTTATTGAAATGTTTTCTAACAGTACATGTGGCAGTGCCAGAAAATAACTACTTTTGAATGTCAGTTCATCACAATGAAGGAATGTTGTTCAAATAACATCTGTGGAAAAAAATTAATGTGTGTATTGGCCTAAGTACTCGGTATTGGTGAGTACTCAAATGCAAGTAGTCATACACTACTTGTTTGAGAAAAAAAGTGGTCGTTGCATCCCTAGGATTCATACAGGTTTTATTTTGACATTTCATTGTATTTTGCAGCAGAATGTTTCATTAAAATTTACTTTATGTTGAGATTGTAATCATTTTCAGTACTAACTGTTTGATCTTACAAAACTTTAGATATTTTCATCACATACACTGTGACCACAACAAAGAAAAACTTTGAAGATTAAATTTAAAGGTTATTATAGTAATATTTTACCAGTCTGGTCCACTCAGGATGAAACTGGACTGTATGTGGTCCCTGAAGTTAATTAAATGTTATTATTAATTATTTTGTATACATCTTATATACATGTGTGTATATGTATTTATATTGTATACCTCTTTGTATTGGTTCAGTTATGTGCTTTTAAATAACCAGAACATATTTGCTGTTTGGTTCCTTCAATATCAACTGGTCCTGCAATTTGTCCTGGTGACCCGTCCCTCTGAGGACAAGACACCTGTCTTCAGGGGACACTTGATTGTAGGGCGTCCCTCCATCACAGGTTTTACTGTACATTGAAACAGTTCTGAAAAAGACGAATATATTTAAAATAAGTAATCAACCTGTTGATAGTGTTGATCAGCCCTGATTGGATTTATCAGGGAGAAATTGTAATGTTACACTGCCCCCTGGTGGTCAAACTGAGAGCAGCATTTCTTATGTCATTGTTCAGTAATCAAAGATTTTGTTCCAAGATGAAACAGGCTGTCGGTGTTTCTGTGCTGAATCCTGACATGTTATTACAATTCCTTCATTATGCTTTTTCACATTTTACCATTGAGCAACTAAACTGTCACATGGTGGAAAATAAATTACAAAAAGCGTTTTGTGTAACTTCAGTCTATCTTTTTTTAAATTACAGAAATTTACTTAGATCATTTAAGAAATTTGCAAGATATACATTTTTTAATCAGAAAAGATGGGTTATATCTGGAGCTATAATATTTAAGTTTATTATTGCTGAATGATTAAAAATAATTACCATGGAAGCATAATGCACTTATTTTCATGCCTTAATTTTACATTTTGTGCATCATCATTAGCATTTGTGAATAATACTATACAATATAAAGACACCAGACAGGGAAAATAGCAACGAATGAAAATAAAACTGAAATCTTTCACAAGTGGGAGATTTCTAACTTTTTCACTGTTTCTTTATCTGAATAATTACGGACAGCAAGATACTGCTTAATCATTTACATCTTCATACTGCGAGTCATATTCTGACATTCAACAATATTCAGGCCACATTTTATTATCTTAATACTCAAATACTACATTTAAACTGAAAAACATCAAACAGTAAATACCAGCATATATTAAAATACATGTATGAACTAAGTCTGTTAGCTTAATGCTAACTCCTATGGGAAAATATATTTTCTACACTCCAAAAAGATGAACCATTAAAAAAAAAACCTCTGCTACTACTTCGTCAGGAACAGAAACAGGAAGCTGCGACTGATACCTGCTGAAAGCTCAAAGCAAGAATTACATCCAAGGCTTAACTGCAAGGCGCCACCTGGTGGTGGGAGGGGGTTAGAATGGCGGCAGCACTCTGTACAGGCATATTTTTGAAAAAGCTTCTCACATTGTCTGTCTGCATCAACAGTTTCATAAACAGCGTCTGTTGCTGATTTTCAAGGCACTTTGTAAAAAAAGTCAATTTAATCATGATAGTATCTGTTTATTTACATGCTTGAAGTTCAAGTCTTATTCATGCAAAGAAGGATAAACTACTACAATGTATTTTTCTCATTTCAGTTTTCAAACATGAGTAACATAACTAACATTTGTATTTGACATTAGAACATAGATTCGTGAAATGGCCAAAAGTTTAGGTCATTTATCAATTTACTTGAGTAAAGAAAACCCAAAACACCTGGATTCTGAACCCATCACAGGTCGGGGCACTGTGTGGGAGTACCAGGGGCCCTTCCAGGACCCACCTTCCTGTGTGAGAGCTGCAAACTGAGGCTTCCTTACAATAACATCGGCCAATGCATGATCAGTCGGAGTCACAAGGTAAATTATGTACAGAAACATCACACTGAGTTATTGTACTTCTGGATCCTTCAAGATTTGAGCAAGGAAGAGAGACTGGAACTTTTAGATCTAGTCACCTGGGAGCTGGCGAGGCGGGAGCGTGTCCAGAAGATGGACGCTCAGATTGTATTGCTGGGAGCAAGGTTGGATGAATATCTTCAGAATGCCTCATCCAGTGAAGCTATAAAACTGCTGCAGAGCATTAGTGAACAGAAACTGATCAAATGTATTGTAGATGCTACAAAAAGCTCAATTTGATGAAATGATACCAGGATTAGATAGAGTGGTGGATACCAGAGACTATGAACATGACGCTAAGAAATCTAAAAATATTAACCCTCTTCCAAAATGAAATAATTAGTCAGTTTTAGATGTTTTAAGGACCAGTTTGGTGTTTGAATTGTGACTCAAAAAAACTGGACTCCAAGGAACTCTTAATAAGAAGAAACAAGAAACAAAAAGACAGACAAGTGGGCGATAGAGAGAGAGAGAGGAGACTGGGGAGGACCTGTGTCAGAAGGCGCCAACACAGCTCCCCCGAAGGTATGTTTACCCTATGTGTAATGGTTCCGGGGGGGGCAGACCCAAGATGCAGAACACACGAGACAACGTTGGACAGATTTGAATGGGAAAAAATCAAACGTTGATTGAAGAGGGGGATCCTTCAGCTTCCAGTCAACCACAGCTAGAAGCTTCTCCACCGCGCAGGATGAGAGAGGATGGCGAGGACCGGGGGTCCCCAGGGGAACAGGAAACACTGCGAAAGCAGGGGGGGACAGCCGAAGATTAACGAAAAACCAAAGGTACAAAAACCAGTATTGATGAGTCTTGGCTAAATGCTTCAACTCGCGAGCTCTGGGATCGTCACTCGAGAAAAACTCTGGAGAGAGCTGGACCAAACCATTTCCATCGCAGGAGTACGGACTGGCTACGACCATCTGGCAGCTCCGGGCTTTTAAGGGCAGAGCCGCTGATGAGCCAGAGGTGAGACGAGTTGTCCTCCCGCACGGCTGCGCCTGCTTTGCTGTCAAAATGTGAGAGGGAGGACGGAACACCAAACACAGAACAGAAAGACCACGCCCCCCAAAACAAACAGAACACAAAACATAAAACTGCCAGGACAAATCCTGACACTATGGTCCCGGCAGCTCCCTTTCAGGCCACCGTGGACAAAACGGGATGGACGTGAGACAACGCAGGGGGATGGGACGGACGTGAGACAACGCAGAGGGATGGGATGGACGTGAGACAACGCAGGGGGATGGGACGGACGTGAGACAACGCAGAGGGATGGGATGGACGTGAGACAACGCAGGGGGATGGGACGGACGTGAGACAATGCAGGGGGATGGGACGGACGTGAGACAACGCAGGGGGATGGGATGGGCAAACATAACAGGTCGTGATTGCCGTGGGCGCCGTGCCAGATTTTTAAACTGTCAAAACATTTGCCATGGCGTGGATGAGAAACTTAGTAGCCCGTAGCAAAACGGGATGAACGTCACCAAACGTGGCAGCACGTAATTGGCCGTAATAGAACTTGGAGGCGGTCCCTAGTGGGACGGGAGGCTTACAGGAAGTGGTATTCTATCACGGTTGTTTCATGGTTGCTTCATGTTTGTGGACCCGAGGCGTTGCGTTCTGCTCCGGTCTGGGAGGAAGCCGGGCCGGAGGAGAGCTTCATTGGAGTCTGAGCGATCAACGACAGAGCAGCTTCTACAAGCTCTGCCACCAAACAAGAAATCCAGAGGAGTGAAGGACATGGCGCTCTACGTTTGGGACAAACTGGGCTGCCGGGAAGATAGTGTGAACCTCGCTCTACCAAACTGGTGAATGTGCCAAGGAGACACACACACAAAGAGAAAAGCAGAAACACACACACACACACAAAGAGAAAAGCAGAAACACACACACACAAAGAGAAAAGCAGAAACACACACACACAGAAAGAGAAAAGCAGAAACACACACACACACAAAGAGAAAAGCAGAAACACACACACACACACAAAGAGAAAAGCAGAAACACACACACACACACAAAGAGAAAAGCAGAAACACACACACACAAAGAGAAAAGCAGAAACACACACACACAAAGAGAAAAGCAGAAACACACACACACAAAGAGAAAAGCAGAAACACACACACACAGAAAGAGAAAAGCAGAAACACACACACACACAAAGAGAAAAGCAGAAACACACACACACACAGAAAGAGAAAAGCAGAAACACACACACAAAGAGAAAAGCAGAAACACACACACACACAAAGAGAAAAGCAGAAACACACACACACACACAAAGAGAAAAGCAGAAACACACACACACACACACAAAGAGAAAAGCAGAAACACACACACACACAAAGAGAAAAGCAGAAACACACACACACAAAGAGAAAAGCAGAAACACACACACACACACACAAAGAGAAAAGCAGAAACACACACACACACACACAAAGAGAAAAGCAGAAACACACACACACACAAAGAGAAAAGCAGAAACACACACACACACAAAGAGAAAAGCAGAAACACACACACACACAAAGAGAAAAGCAGAAACACACACAAAGAGAAAAGCAGAAACACACACACACACAAAGAGAAAAGCAGAAACACACACACACACAAAGAGAAAAGCAGAAACACACACAAAGAGAAAAGCAGAAACACACACACACACAAAGAGAAAAGCAGAAACACACACACACACACAAAGAGAGAGGTGAGGACTGAGATTAAATTTGATGATTTTTGAAGATGAAATTAAATCTGATTTTGATGTATTTATTTCAGTTTGTGACTTATTGCAAATGTCCAGACATGAAATGAATCAACAATAGATGACATGGCGATTCAACTCTTAACTGGATTTAATGAAGTCGTTCATCCTATATCTACTGTTTTAATCATTTTAAATTATGTCAATTTCCAAAGGAGAGACGGTCTAATTGAAGGTATTTGTTCATATAAAACACAAAGGACAAAGAACCAATAGGACTTGTAGTGGCTATGTTTAGATTCCTTTCCTTCTGACTGACTGACTTGGTAAACACTCGTGAATGACGACATGGCAAAGTTTTACTCGTTGAGTTCCATACTGACACGCACACACGGCAAAACAACCGTGTCGCTCCGCCGCCGCCATCATTCATTTATTGTTTTCAGCATTTCAAAATAGGACATTTCACATCCTGTTTAAATCACGACAACGGAAGTCTCAACAAAACTTCAAAATAAGAGACACAAATAAATCATAGTTACTCTTCAAACGTATTCCTCTCATTGAAATGATATCATCTGCTTCCTTTTATCAAACTAATATTCAAACATTATAGACACAGTCAGCAGAAAATGGTGCTTACAGAACTTTGATAGAGAAATTAGGAAAAATTTGTTCGGCAACAAAAATAAAATGGCCTGAATCTCTTCCATCATCTTATTTAACATGAGATTACAACCGAATGCTGCACCTGGATTAACACCACCTGAGGTAATGAAGGAAGCAAAACCCCCGTCCGTTTGTGACGCCATGTTACTGAAAACACAAGCTGAGGAAATCAGTGACGACATCAAAATACTAAAGTCCAGCTGGTAGGTGTCTCTCTTCTTAGGTGCAGGAGGTTCTACTCCAGGACCCGGATGAGGTGACACCGGTTCTCTAACAGACTGAACAACTGGTGGCACAAGACTCAATGCACCAAGACTGACCCTCCTAGTGACTGGACCCTGACTGACCTCTGACCCTCCTAGTGCTGGACCCTGACTGACCTCTGACCCTCCTAGTGCTGGACCCTGACTGACCTCTGACCTTCCTAGTGCTGGACCCTGACTGACCTCTGACCCTCCTAGTGCTGGACTCTGACTGACCTCTGACCTTCCTAGTGCTGGACCCTGACTGACCTCTGACCCTCTTAGTGACTGGACCCTGACTGACATACAACACCTGGAGGACATTGACGGTGATTGAGAGGATGGAGATGATGGAGATGGGAGTGGACAGACCTCGTAGGAGGTTGGACAAGCCGTTCAGAAGACTGGGTTGTGGTACTCGCTCAGGCCTGATCACCCTGACCCTCATTACAATGCTGATAGTCGGACCCATTTTGTGGTGGGAAGCAGAAGTAAGGGAGTTAAAGGAGACCTTACTGAAAGCCCAACCATACCTACCCGAGGTAATGAAACTGAAACTCAAGTCTGGAAGAAACAGGTAAGTCCCAAAGACCTCTGTGGGTCCAAGATTATTTTGAAAGTAGTACCCAACACCACCTAAATGTTTTAGTCCGACGTGCGATGTGATTGATTGTGGGGGAACCAAATAGGTTGGAAAGGGTACTGTAGCGGCTTCTTTCTCAGCGGATTCCTGTACTGGCCGCGAGAAGTTAGTTTAGGTCCTGGAGATTGAATGACGAGCTTTTAGCCTTTACAGAGACGCTGGATCCAGGATGCGTATTGATTATGGATTTATTGTAGCGCACAAACAGCTATCACAGCGGACGAAAGGACCGAGGGCGAGAATGTTGTCAGAATGATTACTGGATGAATAAAAGAAAACCAGAAAATAAGGCAAAGCGATCAACAAACTTTGCGGCTCCCCAAACTGTTTCAGCAAACACACACGCATTCACACTGTGCTCCCCAAACCCTGGTTCCCATAGGTACAACGCTGACGTGCGTATTTAATGTCGGATGGCCAACAAACAACTCAGGAGGCTCCAAGTGGGACGTAATGTATTGGAATACTTACCTGGGGTATTCTAACATATGAACACAAGACAAATGGCTGAGCTTGGAAAATGTTGTCTTGTTGTTGGCCGGAAGCATGGCAGAGATGGAAAATACAAACCCCTGATTACAAATATAAACAAAAAATGACATAGGAAACTGACTCACAAGGCCTTCTTCCTGTGGGAAGGATTTTGAGAAAAGAACATGATAATGGAAGGCTATCCAGGCCCAAAACAACACTGTTCCTATTCATACTCAGAGGAACCAAAGCCTCTCACACTTCTACCTAATCATAGGAGTAGATGTCTCAGGAAAAGTGTTACGGCGGGGAGACAGAGGCTCAAGCGCAGAAAGTCACCAGAACAGAGATGAAGGGAATCAAGGATTTTATTTATCATAAGAAATAATAATTTTAGAGTTCTCCTCCAGAAGAGATAAAGTCTTTGGGGAGAGTGGCTCACGGGTCAGGCTAGCGTGGACGGAGTCAGGCTGACGGAGCGAGGGGACGTGTCCTTGTCCGGACGGGGGCTCCCGGATGTCAGCACCAGAGCCGAGTACAGAGCAGATTGGGGCAGAGCAGGTTGAACCTGTGGTCCAGTGGGCGGCGGCCGAGGCGGTGTGGGAAGAGCTGGTGCTGGCTGGGCCCGAGCGTGGAGTGTTGACGATGTCACTCTGATGATGATGAGGAGGAGTGAGAGAGTGGAAGAGCAGGTAGTAAGAGGTAGAGTTAACAGACAAACACCACAACTACTAACTCTTGTTGATTTTACGGTCCCGCGTCGAGTGAGGAGCCCGTTTAAAAAGCAGAGCCACTCCTCCAAAACGCCTCCACCTGCTACCCGCAGCTGTACTGAATCCTGGTAATTAACCCAGCCAGCTCTTCCATCCCAAACACCACCTCCAGGCACGCCCACCTGAAACACACTGCAGGGAAAAAAGCACACACCTGCAGCCAATAACCCCTCCCCCTAAGGGGCTGCAGGAGAGCCGATCATGACAAAAAGATCCCATGGAAATGATCAAATGAAATGTCTCTGCTTTGTAAAAAACAAAACGCACAAACCACAAGAAAGCAACCTAGTCACTGAATATAAGGCAACCATATTTTCAGTTTCCAGAATAAGAGGAATAGAGACGGGTTTCATACTAGAAAATAAATGGCAAAACGTGAATAAGTTGTAACGATGACCACAAAAGACAATTGTATTGGATTTGAATCTATTTTTGTGCAGAAACCTCAGAACAAAAACATGAAACGCATCAACTGTGTCTGATATAACGAACAAAAGCTAAACAATGTGACCAGAGACGGATCGAAGCAGCCCGTGGACAAATGAGTGCTACGTCACCTATGACCTACCAAAGTCGGCACTGGGTTCATTATTGGCTGAATCGGGTGGTGTGTGGAGCACGTTTGGCTCTTTCTGTTGCACGTTTATTTCTGATAATATGGAACCTGACAGACCACTTACCAGGGCCTTAGAAGGTCTTAAGTTTAGGTCTGAATAATTAGTGGAACACTAGGATGTAACCAACCCTTCCACAGAGTGGTTGGAGAAAATATCTGGCGATGTAAATTAGATATATTGAGGATTTTATCCTGCTAATGCTGATAGTTCAAATTGCAGTATTACCTGCAGTATCCCTTGTATCAGAGCACTCTGTGTTAGATGTATTGATACAACCCTTAACAAAAAAGAAAGCTTACTCCCACCACCCTGTCAAATGACAGAAATTGCCCCTCTAGTACACACCCCACACGAGGAAGCTGACCCAGAAGAAGAACACGTGGATCCACCTGAACACCAGTAGAGCCATGAGACTGTTAGGGGGTGTGCGGATTGACCCAGGCGCAGACTCACAGAGTTCCATATTGTAGAAAATGTCCAGGGAACACAAAAACCCCACAGGGAATCAGGAACGACGGGGCAACAAGATGACAAGAGGAGCCGACAAAGACAACAGAGGGAGAAGGTTTAAATCTACAGGACACAGGGGGAACTCATAACGAAGGAGAAAACAGAGGGAGAAGATCATTGGTTAACAGGAAACATGAGGTGAGACACACAGGGACAGACACAGAGACCTGACAGGGACAAGAAGACTTTTTCTCCTCTGGCATGGCTGCCGTTCACGACGGGGGGGGGGACGCTCAAAGAAAGAGAGGACAGAGAGAGGATTGAGGAGAGAGAGATGGGGGGAGGGGGAGGGGCAACAGACAACACCCTTGTTAATACTGTATATACTATTTACCGTTAACACACCGATCCAAACACTTTCCAACTGTTCTTAGATTAAAACGAAATTGAGCAGCTCTGTCGAGATATTAACATGGCTTTCGAGTAGGAACATAAATCAGCAAAGTACAGAGGAGGATGCTCTAATCTGGAAGTGAGAAGAGGAAGATGTTCTATAATCTGGATGGGTAATTCAGTTGCAGTGCTTTTTCAGGATTGAGGTAGTTCAAGATTAGTTCAGGATTATTTTAGGATTGGTTCAGGATTACTTCAGTTTAGTTCAGGATTAGTTCAGTTTAGTTAAGGATTAGTTCAGTTTAGTTTAGGATTCATTCAATTTAGTTCAGGATTAATTCAATTTAGTTCAGTTTACTTAAGGATTAGTTACATTTAGTTCAGGGTTAGTTTAGTTTAGCTGTGGATGAGTTGAGGATTTGTTCAGATACATTCAGGGTTATTTCAGTTTAGTTCAGGATTAGTTCAGGATTAGTTCATGATTAGTTCAGGATTAGTTCAGGATTAGTTCAGGATTAGTTCATGATTAGTTCATGATTAGTTCAGTATAGTTGAGGAGTAGTTGACGATTGGTTCAGGATGAGTTCAGTTTAGATCAGAATTAGTGATGTAGGAGTGATGGAGGAGTGATAGGAGTGATGAAGGACTGATAAAGGACTGATGGTTGACTGATGGAGGTTGATGGGGGACTGAAGGAGGAGTGATTGAGGAGTGATGGAGGACAGATGGAGGACTGATGGAGTAGTGACGGAGGCATGATGGAGGACTGATGGAGGTTGATGGATGACTGATGGAGTGATGGAGGACTGATGGAGGCTGATGGATGACTGATGGAGGTTGATGGATGACTGATGGAGTGATGGAGGACTGATGGAGGCTGATGGATGACTGATGGAGGAGTGATGGAGGACTGATGGAGGTTGATGGAGGCTGATGGATGACTGATGGAGGAGTGATGGAGGACTGATGGAGGTTGATGGAGGTTGATGGATGACTGATGGAGGAGTGATTGAAGAGTGATGGAGTACTTCCAGGTCCTGTCGCAGACCCAGCAGAATCCTGCTGGTGGTGTCGGCCTGAGCTCCGCTCCTGGTCCTGCTGTGGTGGTTCCTTCCTCTTCAGCAACCCATGGTGTGTCTATGGCTCCTTGCTGGGACGGCCCGGTGTCCATCGGCTCCGCGGCTCCCTCCCCGCCGGTTAACCCCTTGACGGCCTCCCAGTCTGCTGAGGCGGCGTCCCTCCAGCTGCTTCTACTCAGGATCGCCTGTTCGCGGTTCCACATCAGCAGGCTTCATCTACGATATCAACATCTGCTGCCCATCGGCGGCTGCTAAGGGAGGCTGTGCAGAGGCATTCTGGGAGTCTCTGTTGCCCTGGTCGGACCCAGGATCACCGTCCCGGAGATAGGACCGCCTGATACTGACCCGGAGCCCACGGAGCTCCACGCCGCCACACCGGGAAATGCTTCACCGCAACGGCAAGCGTCTGCCCTGCCGGCCCCTGCTTCCACCCGCTCCGACTGTCCACGTCCACTCTGTCCGTCCACCTCCTTAATCATAGGAGACTATGACACTTGTGGAATCCGCTTTGCAAACGCCACTACTCACTGTTTCCCGGGTGCCACTGTCCCAGTGATCCTGGAAAAACTCCCTGCACTGCTGCGCTCCCTCCAGCCACTATCACCCGGGTCTTGCTCCACGCTGGATCGAACGATACTGGTCGCCAACAGTTCGAAGTGACCAAAGAGGACTTTAAAAGCCTTTTTAACGTTCTTAAATCCTGTGAGACGTCAGTTTTTTATCTGTGGTCCATTCTCAGCGCCGCGTCATGGCGCCGGGCCATTCAGCAGAATCCTTGGCCTCAACACCTGGCTTCAGTCCGCCTGCAGAGTCCATGACTTTGTTTTTATCGACGATTTTAATCTGTTTTGGAACTGTCCGTCTCTTTTTGGGAGATATGGGGTCCGCCTGGATCGGCTGGGCAGCCGGATGCTGGTGACCAACATCCAGCACGCTGTCCAGACGGCTCCTTGGACCTGTCTGTTGACCTTCCAGGCCCCGCCCCCAGCGCCCTACACTCTGTCTTCCTTCCTTCTCACCTACCAGGTCTTCTACGGGCGGTCCCTCACCATCCCTCACCAGAATCTTCACAGCCAGCGTTGTTCAGTAACAAGAAGAAGATGGCTTCGTCCTGTCCTGGTTCCTGTGGTGGGCTTGGATGAAGGGCCGCCTGCGCCTTTCCTCTCCCTTCCCTTCAGACGAGAGCGCGGGGCCAACCTGCAAAACCTGCGGCCACTTGCTCAGGATCCACCGTCGGCTCATGTGCCAGATCCAGTCCCAGTTCGGACGGCTCTGGTTGATGCTTAATCTCTAGCCAACAAGACTTTTATTCTGAAGGATTTCTTTACCTCCCAGGGATTGGATTTTTTATACATAACGGAGACATGGGATAGCCGTCGAGTCCAGTGCCTTTTGTGAACTTCTGCCTCATGACTGTACTTATTTTAATTCTCCGAGGACGTCAGGTCGTGGAGGAGACGTAGTGACTCTTTATAAGCAACATTTTAATTGTAAACAAATCTTTTCAACTAAATCTTCTTCCAGCTTTGAGATGAACTCCTTAGAGCTGGGCTCTGTCCTCCCTACGCTCTGCACCGTTGTATACAGACCGCCTCAATATAACAAAGACTTTATTAGTGTTGGGATTTATGGTTGGTTATTAGCATTAAATTACTGTAAGTAATAGATTACTGAAAGTAATAAATCACTGGAAGTAATTTATGAAAAATTGAAATTATTAATGGAAGTAAACGGTCATTTACTCATTAACAACTCCTAAAGTAATCGAGTAATTACTTAGAAGAAAAAAAAAGAAGAAATTATCAAAAATTATTTATTAATAAAAAGATTATTAATTTGCAGAAATTTGTTATTTATGTATTAATAATAAATTGGGGCACCACCAGATAAACTGGAAATAGCTAATACCAAAATATCAGTCTCGTTTGTAAAAAGTTTATTTCAGTTAGTTAATATTTCTGCATAAAATATACCAATCTTAAATAGAATGGAAGGTGTGAGATCCGAGCACAGACGTTAGATTACAATAGATGTGTTGTAACATTGGAAAAGTTGGTTATTTTTTGATAATGGAAGATGCCAAGGTCATTGCACACCCCCTCTCTCATTTTAATCTGGTTGAGTGCAGGAATACATGAAAATGAGTGATAGGTGTATCTCCTGCAGGGTTTCAGGAATTGGTCTGCAATACAGAAATAAATGACACTTAACTCATAAAATGGATGATCTTCTGTCTTAAGGGAGAGTTGATGATTTACACTGTGTGCATAGATGTAGTGTAATTTAATATCTGTTCATTTTCAGAAGTACATTAAATGCATTGAAAAGAATGTATTTAATCTACTTTTCTAAAGTCCGATCTGGTTCAGGAGCTCATGTTCTGGTCGTCTGCAGTCAGTGAGGGTGGAGACTGTTCTTATGCTCCCCTGCCACTATCTCATGGTGTCCCACGAGGAAGAGTATTAGCACAAAGTTAATTCATTGACCCCCTTGTGGCCATAATGCGAAAAGTCCAATAGGGCCACTATTGAACAAATATGCCATGACATCTTGGCTCCTATTTACTGTATGGTCTTTTATAATACCACTTTTCCTAGGTTTGTTGGGTCAAGGAATGAATTTCTGAAGTCATATTACTGTTTCACACTCATTTTCAACATTATTCAGATTGTCAATATAAAGTTTATCAAGAAACAAAAATCTCCTGATAATAACCAAAACTACAGGCTTATGGTTTCATTTTTCATTTTCATTTCCAAATTTATTTCCAGCTACACAACACAGGCATAAAAGCCAGAAAAAAATACAATAAAAGAAAAAATAATAATCAACACTCTAGCTCGAAAAGGAGTGGGAAGAAGACAAGCTTATTAACTCCCACCCCTGTTCATAAACTTAAATAATAATGATCATGTGGCTGCTACAATAACACTGTTAAAATAAAACAGAAAAATAAAACAACAACAAAAACAGCCAAGACATATAGTCTATTATATAATGTAAGATATTACTAATACAATATAATCACTTAGTTATTTCTTGTGAACTGAATTATATGTTATATCCTCTTACAATAATAGCAACCATAATGATAAAAATAATGATACCAATAACAATAATAACAATAATAACAACTGCAATAGTATAATAGTAACAACAACAATAGACTTCATCATTAGCTAGATCTGACCTTTAAAGTATACATTACTTTGTAACACCCATTAGTAATCAAGTACCCATTTCCTCCTTCTGGTATTTTGACCATTTTTTTATATCTTGATTTGAACTGATGAATATTTGGACATTGTTTGTGCTCTACTCCCATTTTGTTCCAGAGTTTAACTCCACATACAGACACACACATACTTTTCCTAGTGGAAGACACTGCTTGAACCTTAAAGTTATCACACCCCCTCAGGTTATACCCCCCCCCCCCCCCTCTCAGGTTATACCCCCCCCCCCCCCCCCCCCCTCAGGTTATATCCCCCTTCTGTGCGTGCAAAAAGCATTTGTATTCTTGCAGGTAGCACATTTTTGTTAGCTTTAAACAGAAGTTGGGCAGTAGAGAATTCAACTAAATCATGCAATTTTAACATTTTAGACTGCAAAAATAATATCTTAGTGTGATCACAATATCCTACTTTGTGTAGAATTCTTACAGCCCGTTTTTGGAGTATAACAAGGGGGTGTAATGAACTTTTATAGTTATTGCCCCAAACTTCTACACAATAATTTAGAGATATGGCAAAACTAACAAACCATATAATAGAAATAATGCATTGTAATTTAAGAAAAACTTGGCTTTATTAATGATTGAGATGCTTTTGGAGACTTTACCTTGTATGTGAATTATGTGTGGTTTCCAGTTTAATTTACTGTCAGTTGTGACTCCTTAGAATTTAATTTCTGATACTGGATCTAAAACTACACCGTCTATAATTACTGGGTCTGGTTTTCTATTATAATTACCGAAAAACATTACTTTTGTTTTGTTTAAGTTGAGGGACAATTTGTTAATGTCCATCCATGCTTTTAATTTCCTTAGTTCACAGTTTAGATTTTAGTTACTAAATTACTCTAATTGTCATTAGAATAGAAAATGTTTATGTCGTCTGCGAAAATGACTAATTTTAATAATTTTGACACATTAAAAATGTCATTAATGTATAAATTGAAGAACCTTGGGCCTAAGACAGATCCCTGTGGGACCCCACAACCAATGTCCAAATATCCTGATGTGAATTCTCCATCTTCACATCCTGTTGTCTCCCAGTTAAATAGCTTTGAATCCAACTCAAAGCCACTCCCCTTATGCCATATCTGTCTAATTCTTTTAATAATATAGAATGATTAAGTGTATCAAATGCTTTTTTCAAGTCAATAAATCCTCCAGCTGCATGTTTCTTTCCCTCTAAGCTATTGGTAATCTCTTCTATTGCATCGACGATGGCCATTGAAGTTGACCTTGCTGCTCCAAACCCAAACTGACCTCCATTAATTAGTTCATGCTTTTCTATGAAATTGTCCATTCTACTGTTATAAAGTTTCTCTAAGATTTTAGAAAACTGGGGGAGCAGAGAGACAGGTCTGTAGTTAGTGAAGATGTGTTTGTTCCCATTTTTATGTATTGGTATAACTTTTACACTTTTCATTTTATTTGGAAATGGTTTGACTTCGAAAATTCAAGTTTGAGATAGTCATTCACTTCTTTGTTGCCCTTTTGACTATATTAAATACATGATGGGTAAATATTCATATATTCTAAGGACTTCAGATAGTATTTACTCCTGTAAAAAAGGTGAAATAAATAGAATAACATTTTAAAAAGTGCAGTATACAAGGCTGTACACTCAATTTCCCGTAATAAACATTTTTATTTGCACAGCAATAAAGAGAAAAGCCTCACAGTTGAGTTTACTGAGCGTGTCCTTCAGTTTAGCTTCATTTATGTCTTTCTGGAAGTAAATTAAGGTTACAGCGAGTCACATGACATGAAATTACAAAACAATAGTGCATTCACGCAGCTGGGAAGTGGGAAAGTTCCCAATAATAAGGTCCCATTTCCCACCTTATGCCGATCACAAACATGCTGATGATCATGGAAGTAAAAATGTCTGTCCGGTGGTCCTCTGGTTGAGATGTCTGAGGTTTTATTAGACTTTGTGTTAATTTCCCGTATATTTCATTCACTTTGTGGATTTCATTGGTTTCTGCTCATTGATTGCTGTCAGCTTTAATCTGCACGTGTCATGAAGCGTTACTGATGGAAGGACTCAAAATATCAGACAGAGCAGGTGTTGAGACACTCACTCATTTTAGTAACACAGAAACCCAGGGGACAGAGAAACACAGAACTGCAAAGAGCAAAAGCCAAAGATCCGGAGAGACGGTGAGAAAACACACGAACTGGCAGCAAGACGCCGAACTGAAGCCACCAGGTGCGACAATCACACACTCCAGCAGGTGAACCACATCAGGGTGGAGAACAGCAATCAGACATGGGAACTACATCCCTTTAGTGTGTCTTCCGTTGCCGTGGAAATGGGGATTACTTTCATAGCGTTGCTGTGTAACGTGAAAACTTTTCTGAAAGGAACATGAGAAAACGAAGCGTTTAGGGTTAGAGGGCTGAAACAGGAAACAGAGGAGACAGAAAGTGTGCATTGTGACAATGAAAAACCAAAGAGAATCACAGTGAATGACAACATGCGTGAGTAATGTTCACACAGCTCCAAACTGGGGTGGTTACTAAGTGGCAAAAATTCCCATTTCCCAGTTTACAACCTTCGTACAATATTAACAAACAAACAACATGCTGCGCTGCTCCAGAGATGAAGAGCTCAAACACATCAAGAGGAGCTACATTTTATATCCATAAGACACTCATACTTTATTTTCTGCAGATAATGGCTTTACCTGCTGCAATACAGTACAGCTTCATTATGTTTCAGTGAGGAGGTGAGAGGAAGGCTCAGGACTAAACAGCAGCAACCTGAAAGTTATTTATTTGTTTTAGTTCCTTTCTTAACTCATTAAACTGCTGCTGTGATGAGTGACATCGGATCGGCTTCTGGGAATTCGCAAACTTTCAACTTTCCTAGTGGGAAGTTTAATAGGTCTCGAATAGATTTGTTTTTTCCAGTGGGAAGTTGGATCTTTCTCAACTCCCAGTTACACATGAATGCATCATAATCGCATGAAACATTGGAAGGTATGAACTAGTAACGTGTGACATTAGTGAATTAAAAACCACAGGACAGAAGAAAAGTGCAAAGATCCTGCAAACTTATAAATAACAAATAAATTAAAAAAGGTATTTTTCTGTGGCCTGCCCTGAAGGATCAGGGTCTCTGTCACATCAACTGCATGTTCAGGTGTGTGGGTGGGGCTGATCTGAGGAGCCCCCGGTAGAAGAAGGTGGTGGAGCAGTGTGAAGCTGTGAATGGAGCTCTGGTCCTGCATCATGTGGATGTTCCAGAGACTCGTACAGAGTACCAAGACACTCAAGAGAGGTGGTCCTAATGTTCTGGCTGGTTGGTGCAGGTGAAAGCAGCTTGTGTTCCTCCTCACTCGGCCTCCAAGGTGGGCAGTGGATGGTATTTGATTGTGGACCTTCTGGACCTTCTGGATCTGTAGACCAGCGCTCCACAGACCAGGATGCAGCCGACAGCCAGGACCAGGTTGGAGATCAGGTTCAGGGTCGGGATGGAGCCTGATGGGGAGAAAACACTTCGAATCACATCACATGGAATCAAATGATATATTAAACATTAATATTCAACTTTTCTGCAGAACTTCACTGTCTGAAGCCTTCAGGTGCAAAGGACCCTGGGAAATGGAGTGACTGCTGCTCTGAGCCGACGCTGCTCTTTTCCCACGATGACTTCCTGGTGGGATGCATCCCTTAGAGCAGCGAGTGTTCGGGGCGCCGCTCTCACACAGGATGACCGAGCAGCTGATGTAGACCTGCAGACACAGGGACAGGAAGTCAGGAAGAGACGTGAAGAGGCATCTTTCACATGAAATAAGATGAAGATCTTTATAACAATGACTTCCTATAAACTGTGAGAGGGCGACTGTCACTCCAATCAGCCGATTGAAGTTATTTGTGGGATTACAGTTCAGTTAATGACTTTTGTCTTTTCAGGAACTGAAAATGTTCAGAATCTCTGAAACTAAATCATGAAAAGTGTAAATCAGTGGTCACCTGGTCGTGAGCTCCGATGAACTCAAAAGCCTCCATTCCGAACCTGAAGACAGACCTGGAGCTGGGGTAGATCTGCACAGTTGGATCCTTCACACACCTGCAACAGAGCAGTGATCCTGGTTCAGAGACACACAGAGACGATTGTCAGGTGGAGCAGCAGCCTGTTCACTGAGGACACCCACCCATCCTCTATGATGGTGTAGCTGACGTGGGAGTTGGGGTTGTCGTAGGGAGTGGCCCTGCAGGACTCCACAAACAGCTCTGTGTTGGGGATGGACGAGGTGGCCTGGATCTGCATGTAGATCATCTGTTTGAGGTACACCTCCACCGGGTAGGTGCTGCCGTCCACCTGCTGTCTGAAGCGCTGGCTCTCGAAGAACTCGAACTGGAAGGTGAAACTACCGAAGCCTCTCTCTTCGAAGGCGTACGGGTTCTTGTGGTGGAATCCCAGAGTCACGTTGGTTCTCTTCGGGTAGATGCAGCAGATGGCGATATCGACGTTGTGGTGCCTGGAGATGATTTCAGCCGAGCTGGAGGACGTGATCTTGTTCCTGAAGACGATGGTGTCTTCATCCTCCTGGATTGATGTGATAAATAATATTAACATCAGTATCATACATTATCATTTGGAGGAGAGCCAACCTTTACATCAAGACAAACTGTTTACTGTTACTTTCTCACTGAACTCCAACTCTTCCTGGCTGTCATGCTTTCCTACCGGAGGCAGGGCCTCAGACCTCTGGAGTATCTTCGTCCTGATCCCTGGTCAGCAGGTAGTCCAGAGACTCCTCGGTGGACAAACCCCCGGAATGGAAGAGATATGCTCTGAGCCGCTGAAGACCCTGGATATTGTCCTGGTAGACATGCCTCTACAGTACCGCATGGACCTTGAGGACAGTCTCTTTGGGTGGTGACCCCAAATTTCAATGTTTGATAATGGCTATGTTGGGGTACTGGAGACTGACTGATAGCTGAACCTCACATCCTGGAGGAACAATATGGATTCCGTCATGAAACAACAAACCGGCTCGTCATTCTCTCACAGATTATCAAGGGGAATCCAGTCTACATGTGTGTTTAGTAGACTTTGAGAAGGCCTATACCCCTGTGTCGCCCGAGACATTTTGTGGGAGGTGCTAAGTGAGTTCAGGGTACCGGAATCGCTGCTGTGTCTATCCGGTTCTTGCACTACCGGTTTGACAGCTGCATCAAAATATTCAGCATTAAGTCGGACTCTCTGGAGAGATTATATCTGTGGTTTGGTCTGGGGCTGACTTGGGGTCCCCCAAAAGAGAGATGGAGGAAGTTACAGTGGACAGAGATATCTGGAGCTCTTGACTCTATACTGCCACAGTGGCCCCATGTGGACTAACAGGGAACAGAGATAGATGGACTGAAATTATTTCCATATCAGTTGACTTAAAAATCTAAGAAAACTTTGTGGATTAAGATGATTAGGATTCTTTCTACATTGGGAGTTTCACAATGTGAGATATGTACTCTGCCATTTCACTACCTGGAAGAGCCAACATGGATAAATAACACAATGAGTAGACTTTGCATTAACAACGATTAACTTCTCTCTGGTTTCGTACTTGTACCCATCACAGATTAATCCTAACGTGGTAGCATTTGCTGAGCGCCTGCAGCAGCTGTACCTCGACGTCCGTCCCGCAGGCGCCGAGCGACACGACGGCCACCAGGTGGGTGGAGTTGGAGTGATTCTTCAAGCTGCAGGACGGGTCCTTAAAGTCCTTCAGGTGCAGGTTGTCCTCATTGCGCCTGATGAAGTAGGTCCTCTCCAGCTCAACCTTCATCGTAGTTTGATTGCACGTCACGACCGCCTCTATGAAGTATAACAATTTAACATTATTTTAATTATGTCAGTCCAGAAAATCACAACCCAGAAAATCCAGTTTGAACTGACCGTGATGCCCGACATGAACCGTCACACAGCGTGGTTCCGACTGATAGACCCGGTTGTATCTGGAACGGAACAAAAGACAGTCAGATGAATAACTTATAGATAAAAGTGATTAGAAACTCATTCTACCACAATCCTAGTATAAAGTTCTGGGTTGTTCTGTTGAGCTGTATTTACATGGTGTTTTCTGTCTTTTCCCAGTGTTCCCTGGATTAATAAAGGACGTGTGCTCCTTAATCCCCATTATATTGCATCAGTAATTTCATTCCACTGATCAGTTGATGAAGCCAGCTTGTGCCAAATGTTGGAATTATCTTAAGACGTTAGTTTGAAGCATTTCTTCCCGACACTGTTTTGTCCAGACTGTTTATTCTATTTAAGTCTTGTTGCGACAAAAGTGAGAATCACAATGACACACATTGTGAACATTGTGCAGCTGTAGAATTCAAACTCACCCATCTCTTGCTTCAGAAACAAAGCAAACAGGAAAATGACCTTGCAGGTCGCGGTCGCTGGGTTTCCATTCGACGATGTATATCCCTGTGGCGATGAAGTGCTTTGAAATGCCTCTTGGCCCCGTCACGATCAGGTCACGGATCCTACAAGAGCAGCAGCCGATGAAGCTCGGTGAAAGTGAACATCAATCAGCATTTTTAAAGGAAGACGCATGGGGGTTCCTCACGTGGCGTACTGTGTTGTTGATCTCACTTCCATCTCCAGAGTTCGGTTGACCAACGCAGGAAGATTTGCTTGATTAGCCGGAGTTGGGGCCAAGAAAACAGGGGAGTAATCACCGTGGAGGCACGAAGGAGCTTCATGGGAATCCACTGGACAACACAGGAGCAGGACAATCTATGAGAATCAAACTAAATCAAACTAAATGGGTTTCTTCTAGGGATGCAGAGACCAGCATCAGTTATCAGGTCAATAACTTTGCCCGCCGGTATGCAAGAGAGGACGAGCACCGTCCGCCGTCCGAGCCATGCTACATGCTACATGCTAATGTTTTTTGGGGCTCACACTCAAGCGAGGCTACATGCTACATGCTAACCATGATTAAAGTCTGACTGACGAGCTCAGTCCCTCGGTCTACAGAAGTGTTTGCCAATCTTTTTCAGCCAAGACCACTTTTCATGTCAGACAAAAAGCAAAGCTGTACTGTCTGTTTTACATTTATTTTACATTTATATTCTAAAATGTACTAATACAGAAATAAATTTGCCAAACTTTGCAGAGCAGAGAGAGACGCTACGTTCTACGCTCTGCTACTGTAGACTGTGAGGCTGGTGGAGGTGATGTAGAGGTCAATTGAGCCTGTTGGAGGTGACGTAGCATCGATAGAGGCTGGTGGAGGTGATGTAGCATAGACACAGAGGAGGTTTAGGTGACGAAGCATAGACACAGAGGAGGTGGAGGTGACGTAGCGTTGACAGACTCATAGCCTTGTATAGCCTTGGCGTATCATTCAATGAAATATCAACGAGGCTTTATGGCATTTAAAAAGTACCCGTATCAGCAAGTAGCTAAAGGTTAGACTCTTATTTTTAAAAAGTGGTATCGGTACATGCCTAGTTTTTCCTTTCATCCAGGTTCCAATAAAGAAATGGACAGAAACAAACCCAGAACGGTGAACTGCAGGGGAAGTTTGCTGAGAGGGGAAGTGGACGTCTGTCGGTGTGTTGGTGTCCACGGCGTAGCGTCGGAGACGACGTCAGGACGACGTTCAGCATCATGTGAGAGCCACCGCTTCGTCCCGTCGCGTCGGTCCGAGTACCACAGTGTGACGTGTTTGTGGGCAAAGTCCTCCAACACCAGTTCAATGGAATGGTACCCGGTCAGACCGTCGTAGGTGTAGGTCAGAGAGCAGGAGTCCTGAGGAGGAGACGCCAACATTCACATGTTAATGCCTCTAAACTTTAAGTGAAGTGGTTGAATGTTTGAAAATCCCTGAAACCACACTGTCATGAAGAGTCCTAGCTGGAGGCCTGACCTGGTCCAAGGAGAAGCCGCTGGGGAGCCCACACAGCCCACACTCGTACGTACTGGAGTTGGTCGGCACCCTGCATCGGACCCGGTCGCCGTCGGGGTCAAAGACCGTCAGTCTGAACACTTGAGGACAGTTCTTTGGTATTCTGCAACACAAAGTACAGGATGTCAAGTACAACATTACCAAAGTCTTTCCTCTATTCATTCAATAACCCAACAACGAGGCACAGCAGAGGAAATAGTGACTCTGTTGTTTTACTTCCTGGTTAAAGGAGAAGATATCAAGAAGCTGCAAACTTCCACTGAGCTGATTGCAGATGTAATTTTCAGTTTGAAGGAAATATGCTGACGTTTAAGTTTTCACAGTGTATCTACAGATGTGACAACAAGACAAAGGAGATCACTCGAGCTGACCGCTGTCCTCCACTGTGTCCAACTTATTCATGCAGGAAGCTTCTGAGGCCTAAAGGACGGCAGTGGCAGAAATACTGTAGATGTAGAATATAGATAGAGTTATGTAACCTATGCAGTGCAGAAAAAGACTTACTTTACCTCTTTACACTAAAAAAAAAATATTCTTGTCTCTAATAAACATGAAGTAATATTTTAAAGTAAAATGTAACTGAGATTTATGGAATTTAAGGTTTATGTATCCAAAAAAGTCAAACATAATGTGAATATTCTCAGTATGAAGTGAATCTTAACAAATCAAATAAACTTCATTCACTGTGAGTGTCACAGTCAAACACAGTTTACGTAAAAGTTTGCATTAACTTTAATCAACACTTCACGTTTAGGTGACAATTTATGTCATCTGTACATGTAGTTATAGAATGAATGAGTTCAGTTTATGTGAAAATTCACCTTAATTTTAGGTGTATTCATTAAATGAACACAAAGTTTATGTAAAGATTTGCATTAACTTTAAACTATATTTAACAAGAAACTATGTTTTCTACATGAACAATACATGATAAATACATTGCATTTAATGCAATGTTTTACTTTTAATGTATATTTAGGAATTACGTGGAAAATATAACGAAAATGCATAAAGTCCACATTATTGGCTCAATTTTCTTTTGGAGTGTCTTTTTTCCCTTGTTTCAATCAGATCTATAAACTTTTCTCAGGCCTTAATAGACCAATAAAGGTAATGCTTTTCTATCTTAGCTGAAAAAAGTACTTCATAGAAGATCACTTGAGTACATTAAGACACACAAGAGTATTTGTACAGGGACAGTTTACTCTTTAAGAAAATACAACAGGCTGTACAGTTTGGTTTGACAAATCTTTAGTAAAAATGGTAGTTTTCATAGATTTCAAAAGAATTTTAGTGGACAAAACATTAATCCATGTACAGAAAGAAAGACCTGAGAATGGGCGGGAGGGTCGTGATCGGAGGTCTGTTTGATTCTCCGGTGTCGGATCGGATTCCCAGATCCACCCGAGCCGTCATCCTCCAGGTGGTGGAGGAGCTTCTGGTGTTTGGCGTCCAATACCCGCTGCCATCGTCTGCATTGAGGCTGGTTGGGAATCTGTTTGACAATAACTTTGGTTTGAAACCACAGTGACCGGAAGCTTCCGTTCTCTACCAAACCTTCAGAGGTTTTCTAAAGAAGAAAAGCCAGAGGGAATATTTTGGGTGAACAGCAGCGGATCTCACCGGATCTCAAAAGCTGCGTTGCTGCTGAGTTTTATTGTGGTGGTCACTTCCTTCAGACACCAGGTCAGACCGTACGAGTCCAAGGCGATCGTCGCTACGGCGGTGTTACTCGCCGTGCCACAGTCACCGGACAGGCAGGCGTAGTGATTGACGTGACACCGGACCGTCGCCTGGCGGCTGCGAACCTCCACCTGGAAACATCAGCATGAGAAGATTCCACCTGATCAACCTGAGCAACGCTTTTCTTCAAAATATGTCCCCAACATTTAAAGCAGGGCACGAGTGATGTTGATGCTGGTTCTCAATAACATTTTCTTCATCAAGGAACAAACACATCATGAGAAATATTTCATTTTCTCAATCTAGAAATATTTTAATTGAGTTTCAGGTTTTATATTCGACTAATGTCTCTCCTCTTGTTTCTTTTTTCCCCCAGTTTTATTTATTGAAATCTCACAGGTGGAATTGTACAGTCTGTGGTCGCAATACGGTTTGTGATCATTTCTTTTTTTAATATACATATAAAGTAAAAAAACAGAGACAACAACAAACTAATAAAAGGAAGATGGGCATAAACAGATACAATCAGTTACAAAAGGAAGTGAAAAGACTAAAGAGTAAATAAGTCAGTAGGGGAAAACAAACAAACTTCATACTGGGGGGGGGGGGGGGGGGGGGGGGCTGCTCATAGTGGTCATTGTCTGCTCAATTAGTTGTCAGGTTCTATATAAATACTGAGTGAGTAGATGGAGGAAATAAAAGGTTGCCACATTTTGTAAAAGAGTTTCAAGGAACCCCGAAGGGAGAATCTGATCCTCTCAAGCTTGATGTGATGTAAGATTTCAAGTCGCCGTCTATTATGTGTAGGAGGGAGCGGATGAATCCATTTCAGGAGGATGAGCCTTCTGGCAAGTAGGGTCGTGAAGGCTAAGACCGGTTTCGCTGGGTTAGGCATGTCACTGTTTCATGGGACTCCGAGAAGGGCCGTGAGGGGGTCGGGATCGATCGTCCTACCCAAGACTTTCCCAAGTGTGTTAAATATCTGTAGCCAGAACACAGACAGCTTGGGGCTTGACCAGAGCATGTGTATGTGGTCTGCTGGTGAGTGTTTGCATCTGTTACATGAGTCGGATCTATCAGGTACATTTTTGCCAGTTTTGCATTGGGGTAGTGGCTCCTGATCAGGATGTTACACTGGAGTAAGCAGTGCCTTGCACATATAGATGATGTGTGTACCAGGGCCATGGCAGAATTCCATTGATCATCAGAAAGATCAGACCAAAGGTCTTGGCACCACACAGCTCGAAGGGTGTCCAGTCCAGTCTGAGTCACTGTGGATATCTTATCATATATGATCGAAATTAGTTTCTTATAGTCTGCCTTTAGAGATAGAAAGAAGTCTAGACTAGAGTTTGCTGGTTGGTTAGGGAACTGAGGGGACTGTTTTTGAACAAAGTGCCTAATCTGGAAGTAGTGAAGCCTGTTGAAGTTTGGGAGGCTAGATTTGGCAGCAAAATCCGAGAATTGAGGAAAAACCCATCGATGTAGAGACTGTTAATGGAGATCAGGCCCTTCTCATGCCAATCACGAAATGCTGGGTCAGAGCACTGAGGCAGGAAGTTATGATGGCCATATATGGGAGCGAGAGCGGATGACCCCTGGTAGCCAAAGTGTTTCCTGAACTGACTCCAGATTTTAAAGTAGTTCATCACAACTGGCTTTGTGGAAACCTTGAGTGGAAGGGGTCATTTAGAGCACATCACTGACCACAGCAAGAGGTTAGATGAAGATATCTCCATTTGTGCCCATTAGGGTAGCTCACTTTGTAAAGATTTAGAGTTCCAAAATAAGAGTTTATTGATATTACATGCTCAGTAATAATAGCGGAGGTCTGGCAGTGCCAGACCGCCCTTTACCTTTGGGAGGTGGAGAATCTCCTTCTTAATACGAGCTCTTTTATTGTGCCACAGGAATGAAATAATCAGTTTGTCAAGAGTGAGGGAAAAAGATTTGCGCGGAATTTGTTGAAAATATAAGGAGCCACGGTAGAGTGACCATTTTAATCAGGTTGACACGTCCCATCAGGGAAAGGGTCAAGGTGGTCAAAGTTTTTGCTTATAAAAATTCCTAAGTATCTGAAACCTTCTGGGGCTTTCTTAAAAGGAAAGATGTCCTGGGTATTGGAGTATTGGCAGAGTATTGGCTGGACTGTTCATGGGAAGATATTCACTTTTTTGGAGATTAAGCTTGTAACCTGAAATCTTTTTAAATCTCTCCATGATGTTCAGGATTACAGGGAGAGAGGTTAAGGGGTCTGAAATATAGAACAGAAGGTCATCGGCATACATTGACAGTTTATGTGTTCGTCCTTGTCAGGTGTGGTGTTTGGAGGATTCAAGCGCCGACAGGACGAGGAAGGTAAGTTGGAAAAAGAGTTTATTAAGTAGATCTTTCCAGCGGATTGCTAATCTCCAGAGAGTGGCGTGGAGGCGGAGGTTGATGTCACCGGGAAGCGATCTCCCGAGCAGGATAGGGACCCGCTCACCTCAGAACAAACAAACAAACAAACAAAGAGCTTCTTCCTGCTGCAGTCACACCCACGTTTCTGCTGTGTCTCAGTTGTTGGCTGTACATTGTCTTTTTAACTGGCTTTATTGTTTTTACAGATGTATCTATTACATAACATATTCATTGACGAATATATAAATGCACAATTCTTTTGATCTATTATTTACGTGTATATAATGTGTTATTCCTGTACGCAGACCCCCACCGTCTGTGATGGTGTAGAAATGACAATTGAAGTTCTTGACTTCTTATGTCTCTCTCTCTCTCTCTCTCTCTCCTCTCTCTCTCTCTCTCTCTCTCTCTCTGTCTGTCTGTCTGTCTGTCCCTCTCTGTCCCTCTCTCTCTCTCTCTCTCTCTCTCTCTCTCTCTCTCTCTCTTCTCTCTCTCTCTCTCTCTCTCTCTCTCTCTCCTGTCTCTCTGTCTCTCTCTCTCCTCTCTCTCTCTCTCTCTCTCTCTCTCTCTCTCTCTCTCTCTCTCTCTCTCTCTCTCTCTCTCTCTCTCTCTCTCTCTCTCTCTCTCTCTCTCTCTCTCTCTCTCTCTCTCTTTGCGATCACTCACCTGGTAGCTCCCATCTGAGTGGTTTCCCTCGGGTGAGACGATCAGTGATCCACCATAAAACTGGAAGACGTCCTCGACGGCCCGGGTGCTGGTGGTGGAGACGGGCAGCAGCAGCAGCAGCAGCGGGAGGAGGAGGAGGAGGAGGAGGAGGAGGAGAGGTGTCATCCTGTCCAGAACTTGGCTGTCCGGAGTTGAACTTATCAGAGAAGTGAGATGAGAAGGAAATGTGATCCTCATCAGCCCTCGGGTATGCAGAGCAGGTTGAACTGGCCTGGAGCCGTCAATCCTCCCTCTTCTGACTCATCCTGCTCTTCATCACCGTCAGTTCACACCTGGAGGCCTGGAGACCTGGAGGCCTGGAGACCTGGAGACCTGGAGACCTGGAAGAAGTCACTGTGGTCTCTGCTGTTTCACATCATCTTCATCTTTTTTGCGTCTTCATTTCAGAAAATTTCACGTTTACAAGACAACATTCATGAAATGATGTAGTTTCCATGTTGGTCCACTAGTTGGTGCTGTTGTTAGTTTTAGTGCTGAAAAACACACACACACACACACACACACACACACACACACACACACACACACACACACACACACACACACACACACACACACACACACACACACACACACACACACACACACACACACACACACAGCAGAGAACAATGAGCTCTAAACATGAACACTGGGAGAACAGGGACATTCTAGTGGACAGACCACTAAGTTGGATTGTTATTACTTTGTTCTGATTGGCTCTACTGAGCATGTGTAGAGGAACTAGTTACGACGGTCGTGGTGACCAGGACCAGGACCAGGACCAGTACCAGGACCAGGACTAGGACCAGAGTTTCAGGGTCAACACAGACGATCTTTCTTCGCGGTCCACTCAGTATCTGTACATCAAAAACCATCACTTTATGCTCATGATGGTTTGGTCATTTGCACCAGAAACATTCTTTTGCTGTATCATGAATTCGAGGAAACACATAGAATACAGCAAGATGTTAATTGGAGGTCTTTGTTGATATACTGTCACTTTCAACAAGGTAGTACTGCGAGGTGAAAGCAACGGGAGGAAATGTGGAAGTGATTGGATGAATGGGTGAAGAGTGGGTGAGGCTGAACAGACACTGATGAAGATGCAACAAAAGTCCTGTTCACACGGAAACAATTACAAGTGAAAACACCAAACATCCGGAGCACTTACACGACAACGGCGCTCGGAGCCACTGACAACCCAACTTCCTGACAAGGCTCTGACTCGTCGTTGTGGAAAGAGATGAAAAACTCAACATGACCCAACGAGACCAACAGCTTTTTCATTGTTTCTGTCGTTTCGTTTCCTTGGAAACACTTTCAGAACGTTACCATGTAAACGTCAAACTTTTCTGAAACAAAAATGCGAAAATGGAGCGTTTTACTTGAAGTGTTGTGTCAACGGGGCCGAGAAGGACGCTTCCAGAAGATTCCATCTGTGTGAACTTGGAAGTTTGTTGAATTTTTGGTCAAACGTTTGGAAGTGATAAACTTTTCAGAATGACTTGAATCATCCTTGTTGGGTGGAAATGTTCAACAGTTTAAATGAGTGTCTAATAAGAGTCTACGACATGTTAATAACATGTCAGGAAGAGATATTTATACCAGCTGCTGTGATTTATGAGGAGGAAGAAGTGACTCCCAACATATCAGAATTGGCAGAATGTTGGCAGTTTATTTGATCGCCTCCACCCATATGAAGGGTGTTGTGGTTTTGTTCCCGCCCAATGAGACAATCACCTGTCAATCATTTGCACAATCTGCCTTTCCCAGCAGTGACTGTCTCCGTCACGGAGGTTTGGAATGAAGCATGCAATCACAGAGATTCATCAGAAGCACTTCAGTGACGAGCCATTGAGTCTTTCATTGTTGTCTTTATTGCTGGATCTTCTTTCGTTGCTTGGTTTGTAGTGTTTATTAAAAGAAGAACAGAATGTGGTGGCGTGGGAGGTGTGCAGCAGATTGAACAAACAAAAAGATTGTTATCGGAATGTTCGGGGAATTTCTGGGCTGTTTAGAATTGAACATGGAGATTAGTAAAGTTTGTTCAGTTTCCTTTCTTCTCACAATGAACTATGAAGACAAACGTGTGTGTGTGTGTGTGTGTGTGTGTGTGTGCGTGTGTGTGTGTGTGTGTGTGTGTGTGTGTGTGTGTGTGTGTGTTTTTCAGCACTAAAACTAACAACAGCACCAACTAGTGGACCAACATGGAAACTACATCATTTCATGAATGTTGTCTTGTAAACGTGAAATTTTCTGAAATGAAGACGCAAAAAAGATGAAGATGATGTGAAACAGCAGAGACCACAGTGACTTCTTCCAGGTCTCCAGGTCTCCAGGTCTCCAGGCCTGCAGGTCTCCAGGCCTCCAGGTGTGAACTGACGGTGATGAAGAGCAGGATGAGTCAGAAGAGGGAGGATTGACGGCTCCAGGCCAGTTCAACCTGCTCTGCATACCTGACTGAGCTGATGAGGATCACATTTCCTTCTCATCTCACTTCTCTGATAAGTTCAACTCCGGACAGCCAAGTTCTGGACAGGATGACACCTCTCCTCCTCCTCCTCCTCCTCCTCCTCCTCCCGCTGCTGCTGCTGCTGCTGCCCGTCTCCACCACCAGCACCCGGGCCGTCGAGGACGTCTTCCAGTTTTATGGTGGATGTTTAGAATTGAACATGGAGATTAGTAAAGTTTGTTCAGTTTCCTTTCTTCTCACAATGAACTATGAAGACAAACGTGTGTGTGTGTGTGTGTGTGTGTGTGTGTGTGTGTGTGTGTGTGTGTGTGTGTGTGTGTGTGTGTGTGTGTGTGTGTGTGTGTGTGTGTGTGTGTGTGTGTGTGTGTGTGTGTGTGTGTGTGTGTGTGTGTGTGTGTGTGTGTGTGTGTGTGTTTCATTCCATCAGTTCGTCTCATCAGCAGTCAAGTCAAGTCAGCTTTAATGATTTATTTATACAGCACTTTAAAACAGTTGTGGCCAAAGTGCTTTACAATAAAGACAAAATAAAAAAGTACAGTAAAGAGTAAAAACAGTGAAATACAATAAACAAACAATAAAACCAGGGACAGAGTCTCAAACATGGTTAAAAGCCAAGGAATAGAAGTGGGTTTTAAGATGAGTTTTAAAAGTGGACAGTGAGGGGGTGTGGTGGTGGGGGGGGGGGGGGGGGGGGACTGTCTGACGGGCAGTGGAGCTCATTCCACAACAGAGGGGCTGCAACAGAAAAGGCTCTGTCCCCTCTGAGCTTTGGTTTGGACCTCGGTACCTCCAGAAGAAGTTGATCAGCTGACCGGAGGCACCGAGCAGGGGTGTAGGGGTGGAGCAGCTCAGAGAGGGAGGGCGGGGCAAGACCATTCAGAGATTTAAAAACAAATAAAAGAATCTTAAAACGAATTCTAAACTGCACAGGCAGCCAGTGGAGAGACGCCAGAACGGGGTTCTGTGCTCCGTCTTACCTGCTCCAGGTAGAAGGTGTCCTGCAGCGTTCTGGACTAACTGGAGACGAGCGAGGGACGACTGGCCGACTCCAACATAAAGTACTGCGTTACAGTAATCCAGCCGGGACGGAATAAAAGCTGGATTACTGTTTCAAAGTGCTGCTGGGCCAGAATGGTCTTTACCTTTACCTTCTGAGGTGGAAGAAGCTGGACTGAACCACTGCCCTAATCTGAGAGTCCAATTTAAAATCACTGTCCATTCTAAAACCCAGGTTCAGAACCACTGGCTTCACATGTGGACCCAGGGGACCCAGGTCAAAAAGAGGGGGTTCACAGGAGCCACTGGGCCCGAACACCATCACCTCAGTTTTGTTTTCATTAAAACTTAAAAAGTTAAAAACCATCCAGGTTTTAATGTCCTCAAGGCAGGACAGGAGAGGAGACAGTGAGGAGACATCTTCCTTATTCAGTGGGACAACAATCTGGCTGTCGTCCGCATAACAGTGAAAAGAGACGCTTTGTCTCCTGAGGACAGAGCCCAGTGGGAGAAGGTACAGGGGACAAAGCAGGGGCCCTAGAATTGAGCCTTGTGGAACCCCATATGTGAGAGGAGCAGAGGAGGATTCAGAGCCAGCAAGGCTAACACACATGGTTCTGTCTGCCAGATAGGACTTAAACCAAGCCAGAGCAGTACCACGGATGCCCACCAGGTGCTGCTGCCGGGACATCAAGATGTTGTAGTCCACGGTGTCGAATGCAGCAGTCAGGTCCAGAACCAGAACCAGAACCAGAACCACATGATCACCACGATCATTTGCCTGGAGGATGTGATGAAAAACCCTGAGCAATGCTGACTCTGTGCTGTGAAGGGGTTTAAAACCAGATTGAAAACTTCTAAAATGTTGTGCTCCTCTAAGTAGTCCTTGAGCTGTGCCTGGACAACCTTCTCCAAAATCTTTGATATAAAAGGCAGCTTGGAGAACGGCCTAAAATTAGCCAAGACAGCCTGGTCAAGGCCTGGTTTCTTAAGAAGGGGCTGCACCACTGCATGTTTAAAAAGCACAGGAACACCAGATGAAAGGCTGCAGTTAATAATAGTGAGGATGAGCTGCCCTGTGCTGTGGAAGGTTTCTTTAAAAAGATGAGGAGGGATAGCATCCCGGGGGGAACCTGAATGCTTCAAATGTGCAACCACATCCCCTAAAAGTTGCAAAGTCACCGGCTCAAACTCGTCAAGTGTAACCGGACAAGGAGCCGAGTTAGAAGGATCAGAACCAGGAGCCTGTTACCAGGGCCCGGGTGACAAAAACCTTGTCAATGAAGAATTGCAGGAAGTTTTCACACATTTCAGGGGAGGATTCTGGGAACACAGACTGTGGGGCATCTAAAACAGAACCAATGGTTCTAAAAAGCAGGCGTGAGTCGTGGCAGTTTTCCAGGATTAGTTTTGACAAGTGCTCCCTTTTACCTCTTTTACAGTGTTCTGATATTTGTGCCAACTCCTCAGTAAGGAAAGTAGCTATTGGCTGTCCTCACAGTCGCTAGAAGTCGCTAAATGATGTCATCATCTAATTTGCATAATTGGACATTAGCGTGCAATTGTAAGGCACGCTGTAGGAAAGAGGAATAACATCGCAGAAGAGACAAAGTAAATAAAAAAAAACACCCTGGATATGTTTAGAACTGCAAATGAGCTTTCTGCTGCTGATTCTAGTGTTTCTGTTTTTGTCATTGAAATAGGACTGTGTGAGTCAAAGGCAGTGATTGATTGGATGTTTTAGTGGGATTAAAAACACATTTATATTGACTTGCCGCTGAGTAAAGCAGCGGTTGCCTTGCGCGGTCCCTTCTCAGTGTGGACGTAGTGTGGTGAGGGTGTCCTCTGGTCTGACTGCAGGAGGGAGGGAGGGACTGTCAGACTGAACTCTGGACGGGGGAGGGGCCCAAAGCAGGACCTGCTGCTCATTGGCCACAGTGACTGTAGAACCATACCTGCTTTCACCTCAGAGGCGCCAAACGCACTAGAAAGTCGCCAATAACACCAGAAAAAGTCGCTAGTCGCTTTTCAAAAAAAAGTCGCCAACAGGACCTGAAAAGTTTGAACTGATTCTGCTGCAGGTAAAATGAAGGTACCAGCACCCGGAGGGTCTGTTCTGTTCTGTGCTGTGCTGTGCTGTGCTGTGCTGTGCTGTTCTGTTCTGACTTTGTTGTTGAGTGAACTCCATGAACACCTGGAAGAATTCCTGTGTGGTTTCCAGTGTGAACAGCTGCCAGGGGACCTGCTCCTTCCATTCTCTCCTCATTGTTGGGAGGTTTCATGTTTTCTTAAATCAGAGATTATCAGAGTTAAACAAGACATTTTTCTCACAATGGAATTATTCAAACATGCGTGCAGATATTTATCTGTAAATAAAGGTGAAAATATTCTTTCACATAAGTGTTTGATCAGATTCACTCGTCTCCTGCTGCGACCTTTAACACTCATCGTTGCTACTTAAAGAAATCTGTAAGATCAGTCATTCTGTTCTTGATGTAATTCATTGTATTAAATTATGAATGCTGTAATTAGGGATGCACTGATACCGATACCGATACTGATACCAGTCTCAGGTTCGATACTGCTCAGAGTACTCATGAAAGCTCTCCGATACGACTCGGCGACTATTAAGTAACTTTGTGTGTCGGTAGCGTCGCCCGCAGGCGAACACCAGCAACTTCATTTGGACGAGGAGAGTTAGTCCGAAGTCCTTCGTTTCTTTAACTGCTACAGCGAACCGCATGATATGCTACATGCTACATGCTAAAGAGTTTCATGCTAACACACCAGCAATGCTACATGCTACATGCTAAAAATGCTTAAAGTCTGACTGATACACTCATTACCAGCAGCTCAGTCCCTCGGTCCACAGTCTGAGATATACTCAGTATAAAGTACTCGTACTCATCCTTTAAAAAAGTGGTACGGTGCATCTCTTGATATACTTGATCAGGATGAAGACGATTTTATATTAATTCATAAAGACTGGCAGTAATTTTTGTATTTTTACATAAAAAAACAGTACTTAAGGTGTGCATGTAATTTCTTGTGAAGTAATTTGAGCTGCAGTTAATGTCTGAAAACTGATTCACAAATATAGTTTCTTGTAATTGTGGGAACCATCATCTGTGACCACTTGCAACCTGTGAATTCTCAAAACGTTTATTAAAACCGCTGTCAACAGGAAGCCATTGTCTGTCAACGACCACCTCGGAGCATTTATGAAAACTGTGAACGAGACGTGGAAGCACATCCGAAGACCCTAGACCAGGGGTGTCCAACCTCGGTCCTCCAGAGCCCCCGTCCTGCAGGCTTTCGCTCCTCCCAGTTGCAACACACCTGGTTGCAATGAGGGGCTCGTTATCAGGCTTTTTCACAACCTTGGTGATGACATCATCATTAGATTCAGGGCAGCTGAAGCAGGGAGAGAACTAAAACCTGCAGGACAGGAGTCCTCCAGGACCGAGGTTGGACACCCCTGCTTTAGCGTGACAAAATGTGACGATTAAGAATTACATGGGTGTCAACCAGATCTGGAAGGTGTGGGAGATTAAATCTGTCAACAGTTGCATTGACAAGACAAGTGGAGGTGCGGCTGTTTGTTTTTCTTTGACATGTTCCGGACTGATGAGAATATATCAAAGACTTACTGTTACCAACAAAGAATGTGATGAAGATAAAAGTGTTTCCAAGAAACAAAAGTAAAATAAAGACTTCATGACCTTAGTCACCTGCTGGTTTTTATTTGATCAAAATCAGATTGGAAGAACTGCAATGTTTAATAATGTAATTAAAAAGTGGTTGAGGACTATATGGGAACCTTCACATCTGTTCCAGCGGTTCCTTCATCCGTCGGTGCATCTCAACCTTCTGTTGTTTCCTTGTGCTGCTGCTGCCGGCTGCTACTGACACTTCCATCTGTTTCCTCTCCTGCTGTTGGTGGACTGCCACAACATCTGGCTGGTTCTCCAGCAGCTGTTTGTCAGTCTGGAAGCTGAAGTCCTACAGGACCAGGATCGTCCCATCCTGATTTGGGTACTTTGTGTCTCTACTGGGCACCGATCTTTCTCTACACTATCAGCCACTTGGTTTTGTCTCTCCATATATGTTGATCCTGCTGGCTTAGACCCCTCTACGAAGTTCTGGACCATCTCTGGTTCATCTCTGCACAGCCCACACCTGGGATCTGATCCACTACGGTAGACCATGGTCTCTATGGTCCTGGTGAAGGGCTGGTAGTGGTGGTGGTGGTGGTGGTGGGGGTGGGGGGTGGGGGGGTTGTGACAGTACATCCTCCTGGAATTTGCTGCACTTGATGTTAACTTGGCCGATCAGCTTTGAGTTTTCTTCCAGGTTGTCTTCCACAAGTCCCTGGAGTTCTTGACGGAGGCTCTCAGTATCTGTTGGTCTCGAAGAGTTCCAGACAGTCCAGGATCCCTGCATGTGGCCCTCAGTGCCATGGACCTTCTTGTTATGGATCCAGGTGGTGCACAGGTTGGTATGTCTGCTCTCCTCATCTCTGGAAAGTGCTCTGTCAACCAGTAGCTGGTGTTTGCTCCTCTGGTATTGGTCCACTTGTCTAACTCACGACCTAGGCAGGTTCCACCTGGACAGGTGTGCAGTCCATCACAGGACAAACACAGAAACATACAGTCACACCCACAACTACTGGACATTTACATTCACCAGCTGCCATTAAACGCAGGTTCTTCAACTTCGTACCTGGACAAAAGCTGCTCCCACAGATGAACTCATTCTGCTTGTGTCTGTGAGCAGGCAGAGGGTCTTTCAGCAGGTGATATCAGGAGGTCTCAGGTCAGCTCAGTTCTGTGAGGATGGAGCAGATCATCAAAATATTCACTTTCACAAAAGTCTTGCTGGTTCTTAGGGTACAGCTTCATGTCCTCCATGCAGAGCAGGTGACTGATTGTGGTCTCTCTTCAGCATCGGTATCGGTAGCCAGTGGTGATGATCTGGTCGGGGGTTTAGGCCGATACAGAACACAGTGATGATCTGACTTCCTGATGAAGGCTCTCCATCCTTAGTCTCTGTTTATCTTGTACAGTTCCAGACAGTATCCATGGCTGTGGCACCAAGTCACAGAGCTTTAGGCCGTTTTCCAATTCTTACTCGCATACGTCATGAGTAACCACTTGCAATGCGGAAATGCAGATTTACGAGCAACATTTTAAATACTCTTAAAACTACACTCTGTTAAACAATGACACTAATATTTCAGATTTTTCACTCACCGTTGTGTTTTTTCCTCCAGCATCTCCTTCGGCATCTCTTGTCAAATGCATTATGGGTAATTTATCTTCCCAAGACTGCACAGGTCTGTGTTGATGCATCTTTGATAAAGTGGAGCCAAAACACATCCGGGTATTCCATGTGTACTCGGTGAGAAACGGCCTAGGAATTGGAGCAGTACTTGGTCACCCACTGATAACGTTTCACGGGTACACGAGAACACAAGTATGGACAGTATGGGTACTGGAGAATGGCTGTAATTACACTAAAAAGTGCAATGCTAAAATCAATTTGAAAACAAACCTGCAGTGAAACATCACATAAAGTAATTCTTACTATTTGTCTGCATTGTTTTTGTTTAATCTAAAGTTTGTTTGTAAATCTGCACAGATCTTAGTTTTCTTGCTGTATCTTGGCTGTGAAAGTATTTAATGTTGCTATTGCTACATTCTTGTGTACCGAGTGAAGGTTCAGATATGTCACATGTCAACGAGCATCAGAGATGGACAACATGATAAGAGTGAGAACGATGCGGGGGGGGGGGGGGGGGGGGGGGGCGGGACAGGCTCAGCTACACATGTTTGGATGTTTGGGAAATGATCTTACTTCCTTGTAGCTCGATATTTAAGTTGCGCCGGTCTTGCTGAAGGCAGTGACTCTTCAGGATGGCCTCACTCCTGCTGCTGATGCTGCTTGCAGCCACAAACACGCCCGGCTGGGCCCAGTACTTCTACGGTGGATCTCTGACCATCAGCCCAAAGTGGGTGTCTTCAGGTGGGACCTATCAGGTAGGGCGGAGTCTCTGCAGGGTATTCTGCAGCATCTCATTCACTTCCACCATATATATCTTTCTTTGCTGCTTGTTGGGTTTGGTTTGTTGGTAGGTTGGTTGGTTGGTTGGTTGGTTGGTTGGTTGGTTGGTTGGTGAACTGGGTTGGTTTGTTTGTCCTTTTGTTGGTTGGCCTAATGGTCGGTTGGTTGGTTGGTTGGTTGGTTGGTTGGTTGGTTGGTTGGTTGGTTAATTGGTTGGTCCAATGGTTGGTTGGTTGGTCCATTGGTTGGTAGAATGGTTGGTTGGTTGGTCCATTGGTTGGTTGGTTGGTTGGTTAGTCCTTTTATTGGTTGGTCTAAAGGTTGGTTGGTTTGTTTGTTGGTCCATTGGTTGGTCCATTGGTTGATTGGTTTGTTAGTTGGTCCAATGGATGGTCCAATGGATGGTTGCTTGGCTGGTCATTGGTTGGCCCAATGGTTGGTTGTTTCGTCCATTGGTCGGTTGGTTGGTTGGTCCTTATGTTGCTTGGTCTAATGTTTGGTTGGTTGGTCCATTGGTTGGTCCAATGGTTGGTTGGCTGATTGGTCCTTAAGTTGCTTGGTCTAAGGTTTGGTTGGTTGGTCCATTGGTTGGTCCAATGGTTGGTTGGTTGGTCCATTCAACCATGTCCTTATGTTGCTTGATCTAATGGTTGGTTGGTTTGTTGGTTGGTCAATTGGTTGGTCCAATGGTTGGTTTGTTGGTCCATTAGTTGGTTGGTTGGTTGGTTGGTTGGTTGATTTGGTTGTTTGGTCTATGGGTTGGTTGGTCTATTGGTTGTTTAGTCTAATGGTTGGTTTGTCCATTGGTTGGTCCAATGGTTGGTTGGTTGGTCCATTTGTTGGTTGGTTGGTCCATTGGTTGTTTGGTCTAATGGTTGGTTTGTCCATTGGTTGGTTCATTGGTCAGTTGGTTAGTTGGTTGGTTGAATGGTTGGTAGGTTAATATGAAAACTACATTGTCTGCCCTTGCTTTGCAAATGGACATCGTTTTCAAAATGTTGCTTCATGAACAAAAGACTTTTCTGAAAGGAAAATGCAAAAATGATGCATTATCACTTGAAATGTTGTTCAAATGGAGCTTTTGTCTTCAGGTGGAGCTTCGAGACAAACAGGCGATGGTCTACTGCTACAGGAATCCATACACCTGCCTTTATGGTAAATGTGGCACCACTCTTCAGACCTCCGCTGCGAAGATAGCATGGGAATCCTACCGCCTCAATTGGTGCCTCAAGGAAATGACAACCAAAATACAACTTCCCAGCAACCTACCGTTCGCCATTCGGTAAGAGAAAAACAAGTCCTGTCAAATATTTTGTATGTTTTGAACTATTCTTGTGAGAAAATTGGCACTGAACTCATTTCTTGTAGTTGATAGATCAAATTTAAACCAAGGGTGTCAAACTTTCCACTCCACAACCAAGACGGTCACCACAATTAAACACTGCCCCCACAGGTCATCAGGGGTTTTACTCTGCTGCACATTGCCCCCACAGGTCATTGGGGTATCATCCGGATCCACACAAATATATATATATGTAAAACTGTGAAAATATTGAAAAGTGTGTCATTCAAGCAGATCAGTCATTCAGACACTTTCCCAAACAGATTTCCTCTGTACATCAACTCTTATGGAAAGTGGGTATCGAACGTCAGAGGATATTCGATTCCCTTCAGAATGATGGCGCACATGGACTTAGGAACCCGATCTGACACCAGAAAACCCAACAGACCTCCCATCTCCACCATGCTGCCCATCGTCAGGTAATCAATCAGCTATTTGTCTTTAGTTTGTCGGGTTAAAGAAATGTTTAAAACTGCTTCTGTCATGGCAAACAGATAAAACCTCATCAATGGAAGTAACTTTGAATACTGATTCAAGAAGCCTTCATCCTTACATGCCTCACACGTGTTCGAATTGAGCTGCTCTGAATTAACATGCTGGACAAATACCAGGAGGAAGAGTTGAGACTTGGTTCAGGGAGGACAGGAAGTCAGCGACAGCTGACGTGGTCAGAAGGTCACTGGTGTTTGTATCGGAAGGTGGTGTAGACGTCACATGGCCACGACTTCAAGTGAAAACACGAAGCTTTCATTACGTTTTGGGTGTCAGTTTAGACAACAACGATGCTCGGAGCAACTGAAAACACAACTTTTTTAAAACAGCTTCCAAAATGGAAAAATTAAAAAAATGCATAATATTTACATTTTCATTAAAAGAAAACTTTCACGTATACATTGCAACATTTTGAAAACACTGAAAACAATGTTGTTTACATGCTGGTCCACTATCTGGTGCTGTTGTTAGTTTTAATACTGAAAGCACACACACACACACACACACGCACGCACACACACGCACACACACACACACACACACACACACACACACACACACACACACACACACACACACACACACACACACACTGGACTGTTATTACGGTGACTCTCAAAATAAAACAACCAAGTTCAATTGTTTTTACTGTGACTGTCAAAATAAAAGTACCATAAGTCCAGGAGAATATGGACTAGGAGTCATGACACCACAGAGGAACTACTAGTTACTACGGCCGTGGGAACCACAAATCAGAATTAAGCTGCGCAGTTGAAAAGTTTAAACTGCTGTGAGGGGGCGTGGCAACAGTTTCTTCTTGGAATAATGAACTCTCCTGCCGGACTAGAACTTTTTTTGGCAGCTGGGCGACGTGCTGGCTGGCTCTTCTGGGAGCGTGCAGGGGCCTTTCGAAGATGAAACATGAATGAGCACAACCAAATAGACCTGATGAACCAGAGTGGACATGAAGCAGGGAGCAGACCTGTGATCTCAGACCAGGAGTGGTTTTCAGTGGATCAGTGTTCAGCATCGCCACCATTGAGGACAATGTGTCTGCTTCAGAGTTGCTGGCAGACCAGTTCCCTCTGAAACGCCCAATAGTCTGATTCATATTCTTGTATGATACAGGATGCTAGTCCTGGCTTTCTGTTAGGTTTAGTGCAGCATCCTCACCTGTTTTGTTCTGAAGGAGAGGAGTACGGTCAGGTCCGTCGCCTTACAGCCAACAGACAATGACTGGATGAAGAGCCTGGGCACCAGGGGGCGTTTCTCACTCAGCTCAATGTCGTGTTTCAGAGTCACCAGGAACTGCCCTCGAACATTCAACTTAAATATCTTTGACCCCGATGGCGATGGCGTGAGATGCAGAGTCCCAACAAGCCAGAGGACATACGAGTGCTATCTGTGTGGCCTCCATCAGGATTTCTCTTTCGTTGAGGTGAAGATTAATTTAACGCACTGGAAACAAACTCTGGTGTTAAAGCTGACATCACTTTAATGTCTGATCTCTTTGTTCCGCCACTAATTACTACGACCGCTGATGCAACGACCCACTGCAAATTTGCCTAACTTTTTAAAGACTTTTTAAAGAAATTCTGCACTTCTAAAAATAGCTCCAGAACAGCTGTGAACACTGAATCTTCCCATTTCTCCAGGAATCCTGCTCCCTGACTTACAGAGGCGGAAGTCGAACCGGAAACCAGCCCATTGAGCTGGTGGTGGAAGATTTCCCCACCAAACAGATCAAACTGTCCTATTCTGACGGGTCTTACACAGTGAAGCATCCCCTTTCATTGGCCCGGCGTAAACGTCAGGCCTTCTTAGGATCCACAACTGACTCAACATCTATGTCAAGTACAAGCCCCACACCTGGTTCAACTGCTACTGCAGGTACAACCAACACACCTGGTTCAACTGCTACTGCAGGTACAACCAACACACCTGGTTCAACTGCTACTGCAGGTACAACCAACACACCTGGTTCAACTGCTACTGCAGGTACAACCAACACACCTGGTTCAACTGCTACTGCAGGTACAACCAACACACCTGGTTCAACTGCTACTGCAGGTACAACCAACACACCTGGTTCAACTGCTACTGCAGGTACAACCAACACACCTGGTTCAACTGCTGCTGCAGGTACAACCAACACACCTGGTTCAACTGCTACTGCAGGTACAACCAACACACCTGGTTCAACTGCTGCTGTAGGTACAACTGACATACTCCGTCCAGCAGAAAACACAGAGAACACACCTGAGCAAATAACAACCACACCTGGCCTAATATCCAGCACACCTTTCGACAGTTACAGAGCAACAATTCCTCCACTGAGCAAACTTCCTCTGCAGTTCACTGTTTTAGGTACGCTACCAAGATTTCAACATTGAATCTCTCATTCACACGCTCACATTGTGTCAGTTTTGCATTGAACTTGTCTCTGTCTTGTTTACAGTGGACGATCACACAGCACCCTCATGCTTGGACGGTGAATATTTTCCTGTTTTCACGGCACCGACTCCGGCTAATGGCGCACATATCCCTGCATTCATCAACCGCACCCTGGAAATCCAAGTCACATCATTTGCGCAATACTCCTCGTAAGGATAGCACTGTGTGTGTGGGTGTGCGTGTGTGTGTGTGTGTGTGTGTGTGTGTGGGGGGGGGGGGTCCTGTGGTGACACACCACTATTACACCAGTAGCTCCCAACCTAGAATCAGAGGCAACCTTTAGTGGAGTTCTATGGTGGCCTGCTGCTCTTCACTGTACCTGTACATGTGACAATTAAAGGCATTCTATTCTATTCTATTCTCTGACATTGTTAAAAGTAACAGGGATGCAGCGATACCACCTTTATAAAGTACGAGTATTGACCTTTAGCTACTTGCCGATACTGAGTACCGACATGAGTAGGCTACTTGTTAAATACCATTAGGCCTAATTCATACTCCAGACATAACGATGTGCAACGGCTAAATGTTGCTGTGAATCACCTCCACCAGTCTGTAAATGCTACGTCACCTCCACCAGCCTCTATGTCGATGCTACGTCACCTCCACCAGCCTCTATGTCCAAGCTACGTCACCTCCACCAGTCTCCATTGATGCCACGTCACCTCCACCGGTTCCTATTGACGCTAAGTCACCTACACCAGCCTCTATCGGCACTACGTCACCCCCACTAGCCTCTATGGACGCTCTGTCACCTTCATCAGCCTCTGTCTCTCCGCTCTGCGCTATGCTATTGTAAACCGAGGGACTGAGCTGCTTGGGATGAGAGGATCAGTCACTTTATCATGTTTAGCATGTAGCATGTAGCATCGCTGGTGTGTTAGCCTGAAACTCTGTAGCATGTAGCATCACTAGTGTGTTAGCCTGGAACTCTGTAGCATGTAACATCACTGGTGTGTGAGCCTCAAACTCTGTAGCATGTAGCATCAATGGTGTGTGAGCCTGAAACTCTGTAGCATGTAGCATCACTGGTGTGTGAGCCTGAAACTATGTAGCATGTAGCATGTAGCACAGTTTGCAGTTGAGCAGTTAAATTAATGAACAACATCAGGCGAACTCTTCATCACCAACAGAGTTCGCCTGATGTTGTTCATTAATTTACACAACAACACAACATACAACATACTTTAGAGTCCATGAAAGAAAACCAGAAAAAGACCTTTTACGCAATTAGAAGTTCTTTCCTGATTGCAAACGTTGCCTCTCTTGCAGAATCTATCGCCTTCTTCTGACGGGACCCAGTGGTATTTACTGGCAGAGACTCTCCACAGGCTCCTACGTCATCAGATGGACTCCAACTGAAAATGAGCTCAATGATTATTTCCCCATCTGCTTTGTTTCTGAGGCCGTGTACACGTGAGTTCAAACAACTAAAACCTGTCAAATTTAGAAGTTTATCTTGAAATCAGACTTTGATTTTCCTGGGCCGTCGTGTTGCTCCTCTCTGGTTCCTCTCAGGTACCGGGTCTATCACTCAGAGTTGCGCTGTGTGACGGTTGAGGTTGCTCATCACGGTTAGTTCAAACTCAATCTTCATCCATTGTCTAGTTTTCAGTTTTCACAATAAAGTGTGTCTGTAAAATAAATGTACCTCACAACTTCAGGAAATCTTTCTTGGTTTAATTACGATGAATGCGATTCTATTGAAGACCTTAATCATGAATTTTTTTCAATGCAGCTGTGGGATCCTCAGCTCTGCTGCTCATGCCACAAATGCATGTTCCGTACAAGCAAGGCTCCATTCAAAATGACAATAAAGAAAATGTTCAAAAGAATAGGTTTTTTGGGTTTTGCTAGGAAGTATTGTTACAGGAAAGAAATGACTGACCAAACATTCGTCCTCACATTTCCCGTCATTTCTGCAAACAGAGGCTGTTGTGACCTGCAACGAAACGACGATAAAGGTGGAAGTGGAGAAGAACAACATCATCAGGCAAAACGAAAACAGCCTGCATCTCAGAACCTTGATCAATTCTTCAGAGTGCAGCTTGAAGACGCTGTCCAATGCCACCCACCTGGTGGCGCTCATGTCACTGACTTCCTGTGGGACCTATGTGGAGGTAACACACACACACACACACACACACACACACACACACACACACACACACACACACACACACACACACACACACACACACACACACACACACACACACACACACACACACACAAACTACTTAATAGTTAATAACTCACAATTAAATAACTCAAACTTATGCCATTCTAACACTTATAACAATAAAATGCCTTGTGAACTGTTATAATCTGTTATTTACAGAATAAGTTGGCTGTTAAACTATTTCCAAAATCAGCCCTTTAACCTACTTTTAACGCCACATGAATTAAATCTCTTAGCGATTATATACACATGAAATGAAGCGTTTTACAATTGTGTTTAGAACAAAAATATTTTAACTTTTGCCTTTACATGCACTATACTAAAAACAACAAAAACGATTATACAAGCAATATACTAATCTCACTGGCTGCATTACACAAACACAGGAGGTAAGTATTATCTTAAGTTGGTCTTAAACTTCTATAAAACACTTTCAAACATACATACCACTTGTAGGAAAAACAAATAAACTATGGTCCGTCTACCTATTAAATGTGTGTCCCCCTGGAAACGACTGCTGACAAATAGTTCCGCCTGGGATAGTCAAACATCTAATGATGTGATAAAATGAATAATGCACCACTAATGTGATGCAGTTATACAAAGGTTTGACCAGTAGGTATCACTACTAGTCAAAAAACAAAGGCCAATCAAAAGAATCTGAAAACAATACCACTACTCATCATGCAAGGAATACAAAAACATTTGAACATTTCGCAAACATGAGTCGGGAAGCAGACGACAGCGGAAAGAAGGAGAGAGCCCATAAAAAGTTACACCAAATAACTTAAATAACTTAAATCAAACTTGATAGTAAGGCTCCAGTTACATACAATTTTTTGAAGTGAAAACGCAAACCTTCTGTTGATTTATATGAACACAGTGCTCAGAGCAACTGACAACACAACTTTTTGAAAATGGCTTCCAAAGTGCAACTTTTTGAAAACACTCCCACGCCGTCTCCATGTCAACAGGCGAAAACAACACATTCTGAAAAAGCTCGGAGGTCGTCTCCTTCCATAAAACTCTTCTCCTGCTGCTGGTCATCACGGCCACAGGAACTCATAGTTCTGCACATGCCCAGTAGAGCCAATCAGAACAAAGTTTTCTCCGTGATGTCATGACTCCCAGTCTATATTCTCCCGGACTTGATACTTTTATTTTGACAGTCACCGTAATAACAATCCAACTTGTAGGTTTTATTTTGACTGTTCTCCCATTATTGATGTTTAGAGCTCATTGTTCTCTGCTGCATATCTGTGCGTGCTTTCAGTACTAAAACTAACAGCACCAACTAGTGGACCAACATGGACACTACATCATTTTCACTGCATAAAATGTGTAAAAACATACTTTTCAGAAATGAAAACAATAAAACGGTGCATTCTGAAACGGTGTCATGAACTATGCCCAGATGTGAGGCAGCGTCCAAAACCAAAGCACTTTTCAAATTTCTGATGAGTTCACGTCCTCTTTCAGGAGGACAAGGAGAACCTCACCTTCAGGAACCAGATCTCATCTTCTGACCCAGAAGAAATCATCTCCAGGCACAATGACGTCGATATCGCCATCTCCTGCATCTACCCGAAGAGAACCAACGTGACTCTGGGATTCCACCACAAGAACCCGTACGCCTTCAAAGAGAGAGGCTTCGGTAGTTTCACCTTCCAGTTCGAGTTCTTCGAGAGCCAGCGCTTCAGACAGCAGGTGGACGGCAGCACCTACCCGGTGGAGGTGTACCTCAAACAGATGATCTACATGCAGATCCAGGCCACCTCGTCCATCCCCAACACAGAGCTGTTTGTGGAGTCCTGCAGGGCCACTCCCTACGACAACCCCAACTCCCACGTCAGCTACACCATCATAGAGGATGGGTGGGTGTCCTCAGTGAACAGGCTGCTGCTCCACCTGACAATCGTCTCTGTGTGTCTCTGAACCAGGATCACTGCTCTGTTGCAGGTGTGTGAAGGATCCAACTGTGCAGATCTACCCCAGCTCCAGGTCTGTCTTCAGGTTCGGAATGGAGGCTTTTGAGTTCATCGGAGCTCACGACCAGGTGACCACTGATTTACACTTTTCATGATTTAGTTTCAGAGATTCTGAACATTTTCAGTTCCTGAAAAGACAAAAGTCATTAACTGAACTGTAATCCCACAAATAACTTCAATCGGCTGATTGGAGTGACAGTCGTCCTCTCACAGTTTATAGGAAGTCATTGTTATAAAGATCTTCATCTTATTTCATGTGAAAGATGCCTCTTCACGTCTCTTCCTGACTTCCTGTCCCTGTGTCTGCAGGTCTACATCAGCTGCTCGGTCATCCTGTGTGAGAGCGGCGCCCCGAACACTCGCTGCTCTAAGGGATGCATCCCACCAGGAAGTCATCGTGGGAAAAGAGCAGCGTCGGCTCAGAGCAGCAGTCACTCCATTTCCCAGGGTCCTTTGCACCTGAAGGCTTCAGACAGTGAAGGTGAGCGAGCAGTGCGGGTTGTTGTTAGCTCTCCTGAAGCACACCTCAGTCTGCTCTGATCCCTGAACACTCTATACTACAGCAGTTTGTACTGATGGGGAAGCTCAGTTCCTCTATTGACCCCAGAAAAGCTCTGCTTCTGATATCTCTAGATCATCTATGAACTCTTAAATCTCAGCGCTTGTTTCCTTCTGCTAGATTGAGGTCAGTGTGACAGAGAGAAGTGAGGGTTTGACTGAAAACACACGACTTAACAGCTCAGTCGACAAGACTGTCCTTTCATTTTTACAGAGCAGAATGAATGGGGAGGCTGAGACCATTGTTGGAAGAAACATAGATTACACTTCTATGTTTCACGAGGGTCAGGCTTCTATGTTTCACGAGGGTCAGGATCCAATAATCACTTGATACACAGAAGGTGTGCTGGAAACGTGAAAGTCAGAACAGACGCCTGGAAAAACTGGTACTGATAACTCGGAACTGAAGCTTAGTGTGTACTGAAATGACCAGGTGAAGACGATCAGACATTCAAGCAGGTGAAACACATCAGAGTGGAGAACAGCAATCAGACAATGAGGCAGATGAAACACATCAGAGTAGAGAACAGCAATCAGACATTGAGGCAGATGAAACACATCAGAGTAGAGAACAGCAATCAGACATTGAGCCAGATGAAACACATCAGGGTGGAGAACAGCAATCAGACATTGAGGCAGATGAAACACATCAGAGTGGAGAACAGCAATCAGACATTGAGGCAGATGAAACACATCAGAGTAGAGAACAGCAATCACACATTGAGGCAGGTGAAACACATCAGGGTGGAGAACAGCAATCAGACACTCAGGCAGGTGAGACACATCATAGTGGAGAACAGCAATCAGACATTGAGGCAGATGAAACACATCAGGGTGGAGAACAGCAATCAGACATTGAGGCAGATGAAACGCCACCAGAGGGAAACTTCTTTGTTCTTTGTTCCAGTGTCTGGTCCGAGCATGAATCTGGGCCTGAACCTGTTCTTCATCGTGGGCTCTCTGCTGGTGTGTGGAGCTGTGATCTACAGATCCAGAAGATCCGGCGCTAAATACCAGCGTCTGCCCACCTCTGAGAGCGGCTGAGGACAAGAATAGGGAGGGGGTCATTTTGATTTGTATCACAGTTACTGAATAAGCCAATGAACTGGAGATGTAATGTTTGTACAGAAATTAAACCAAGTTAAAAAAGATGCCTGTATTACATTGCGGATATTTTCAGGTTGTCATGTGTCTTCTACACTCCTGGTTCCCAACCTGTTTCTTCAGTCAATCCAAGCCAAATCATCTTTATTTACAGAACAGTTTACAGACAGCTGAAAGCAATGTGCTGCAACAGGAATCTAAAAGTATAGAGTACACACAATCCCTCCATCCATTTTCTCCCGCTCATCCATTTCCAGGTCCAGCCCAAGGACTGTCACCCAGATCACATAGAACCCATTAAGAACCTTCCTGCAGGTGGAGAGCCCACAGGAAGGTGGCGCCCGGCGTGGGACACGAACCCTCTACCTTGAGATTATAGAGTCTCATGCTCTACCAACTGAGCTAGCCGGGGGCGAGTGCGTGCAATAAAACAATTAAATACCATAAAAACAAAAAAAGGGTCTCAAACTTGGTTAAAAGCCAAGAAATAAAAGTGAGATTAGTTTTAAAAGTGGACAGTGAAGGTTCTTGTCGAACACGCAGTGGAACTCGTTACAGAGCAGAGCAAGAGCAGTAAAAGCCCCGCTCCCTCTGAGTTTATGTTTAGACCTCGGGACCACCGATCAGCTGATCAGACTGGCTGAACCCCCCAACACACACACACACACACACACACACACACACACACACACACACACACACACACACACACACACACACACACACACACACACACACACACACACACACACACACACACACACACACACACACACCACATCCTGATTACAAATCAAGCTGAAGCACCCTCATGACACACGATGTGTGTAATCTAGTTTCTCTGTTGTAATCTCTAAGGATGAATGATTTTATCAGAGGACAGACTCTGGGTTCACCCTCCGTCTCCAGTGCTTTGTTGTTTGTTTTGCTGTTTATTGGTTTGTTGTTTTGTTGTTTGTTGTATTGTTGTTTGTTTTTTGTTTATTTGTTCTTTGTTGTTTATTGGTTTGTTGTTGTTTGCTGGTCTGCCAAAGTTTCAAACTTTCATTCTCCAGTTTTTCACCACATAAGGTGCAAGATGATAAAATGTTGAATCTCGTTTACAAAATAACGTTTCAGGTAAAAATGCATCGTTTTTGTGTTTTTGCCAGCATTTTGGAAACAATGTCCATTTCAATGGAAGCAGCAGAAACAGTGAAAAATATGTAGTTTTCATGGTGGCCCACTAGTGGGCACTACTGGTTGTTTTAGTACTGAAAGCGCACACACACACACACACACACACACACACACACGCTCTAAACGTCAACACTGGGAGAACATGGACATTCTAGTGGACAGACGTCAGGAGCACATTGGTCTGATTGGCTCTATTGAGCATGTGCAGGACCAGGACTAGGGCTAGGACCAGGACCAGGACCAAGACCAAGACCAAGACCAAGACCAAGACCAAGACCAGGATCAAGATGAGGATCAGCATTTCCGTGGAGTGTTTCCAGGAAGTGATGTTTTTCCTGTTTAGACGACAGTGGAGTCGCAGTGTTTTCATAAAGTTGGTTTCCAGTGGCTCCCAGCTTCATTGTGGAAATGGCCCATGAGTTTTGGGTGAAAGACTTTGGGATTAAAAGAATAACACACAAACCTGATCTGTCAGTAAAGTCAGAAGCAGTTTGAAAATCTGAATCAGGACTCAACGTCACCTGATATCAATTTGAACATTTTGGTTCAGTTGCACGTGGAAACTTGGTCAGATTGTCTTTGCATTTGTTCGAAGTCTTTCCAGCATTTCTCTTGTGTAGTCTTTGGCTTTTGGATTATGCATTTTTGTCGATCTGCATCACAGACGGATTCCTGTGAATGACCCTTCAATTAAAGAAAAGAACTTGGATTGTTTTTATGGAGCTGGGACTGTCTGATCTCAGAGTCTCAGATCTCAGTGTGGTTTCATGACAGCATCCTGATGATCAGACACAATCTGAACTTTTACAGTTTCGTTTGCCAAGAAAAACAGAGATGACTGGAAAACCCAACTTCCTTATTAAAGCTCGTATATCAATCATCCACCTGTCATCCACTGGGCCATCAACACTGTGCTGCTGTTGGTCTCAAACTTTCCCTCCATTGTGAATCAGTACGGTACATTCCTGCTGGGCTCTGGGTGCCAAACAAACCAAACAAACCAAACAAACCAAACAAACAATGCCTTCATCCCCTCATGCAAATGTCAAGGTTCTGAGGCTACAATTAATGACAGTTTTTTATTGAGTAGTAATTTTATTTGAAAATGAGCAGACTTAAAGCGATGTGCAGATAAAGCGTGCAGTGTTCTTGTCATGTATGACGCAGTAATGTCAGTTTATTTAAGAAGATTAAATTACATCTACTTCCTGCAACAGAGAAAGAACAACATTGATTCTCATGAAGCTTCAAATGGAAGCTCATTGTAATGACTGAAGTTAAAAATAGCTCCTGGTTGGCTCTGCATCAACATCACTTCAAACTTCCTGTCCTCTTCAAAGCTACGGTACCTTGCTGGGAATTGTGAGATTTGTTTTTAAAAGGTGACAAGATGGCAATTTCACCCCACTTGTAACTATAAAGAGGTTTTTGCTTCATGTCAGCCACGATTTAATAACTCACAATTATAAATCAGCCATTTAGGTTCCAGGAGTGATTGTATGCCGACGACTGCTTCTTTCTTTGGCAAATCAAAAGACAAACTGTCATGAATTCCGAGGTATTTGAAGGTAGAAACAATCTCAGTCAGATTTCTGTGAGATGTACATACAGTTATCTCTGTCTCTGGATTCAGTAAAGATCTTTCTTTTGTCTGTATTTAGTATCAAAGGCAGAAGTTTGATTTTTGTTTCCTTGAACTGCTCAACAGCACAGAACCTCCAAAACCCTGAATGACAATATAAGGATAAAGGAGCAGGGACCAAGTACTGAGCCCTGCGTACTGTCTTTGAGGCTGGAAGGTCAGATAACATCCAGAGCATTTCCAGATTATAGAGCATCTTCTATCTGGAACATCAGATTGTAGAGCATCTACTTCTCTAACATCAGATTATAGAGCACCGTCCTCCTTTAACATCAAATTATAGAACATCGTCTCCCTCTATCATCAGATTATAGAGCATCTTCTTCGAACACCAGATTATAGAGCATCTTCCTCCTCTATCATCAGATTATAGAGCAGCTTCCCCCTCTATCATCAGATTATAGAGCATCTTCCTCCTCTAACATCAGATTAGACTGACTAACTCAGTACAGACTGTCCAAGAAATACTCTCAAGGTCCAAATAATGTTTTCAAAACTTTCAAGTTTCATTTCCTGCATTGACAAGAGTCTAATAAATAGTATGAAGGTATTTTGCACTTTCGGGTCAAAGGAAACATATTGGATAATTCAAATCATGCTATCAATGTCTTAATCATTCTGAGAGCGATGACTGCATAATCCCGTGAAGAAGAGCGATATAACGACATGTGAAGCATTTGGTCAATGTTGTTTTTCCAGTTTAAAAGCAGTTTTGGCAGAGAATTGTTGGGGAAATCACAGACACCAACTCTCACATCAATGTCATGTACTAAACACTGTGATGACACCGTCCAGAGGCCAAGAAAAACTGGTTCTGCTTCATTCATTTTGCTGCGCTGCAGTGCTTTCCTCCCAGCAGAGGATTTAAGGAGCGATGCCCGGGCAGAGCAAGGCACTCTGGTCAGGATGGCATCCGTCCTGCTGCTGCTGCTGCTGCTGGTCGCCTCTGCATCTGCCTGGTCCAACAGGTACCGCTACTTCGGTGGGGCTGTGAACGTCTACCCCAAAGGAAGGAACGCCTACGGCTTGTTTGAGGTAATCTCAACTCACCAAGGTATCTTTGAAACTCTGTGCTCATTAGGAATACAATACCCTTGTTCGTGCTACACATATTATTTGCAGTTATCACACTGATCCAAATACTTTCCAACTGTTATTAGATTAACCAGCCTGAGCAGCTCTATCTAGACCATAAGATGATTTTCTAGAAATGCAACTTTTTGAAAACAGATCCCAAAGTGGAACTCTTTGGAAACATTCGGGTGTCATGGACACGGGCGAAAAGAAGACTTTCTGAGCATGTGCAGAACAATAGTGACTACAGCCGTGGTGAACATGTCGAGCAGCAGCGCTTCCACCGTCTCCACGGAGACGGAGCCCAAGAGTTTTCTAAAAGTTCTACCTTGGGAGCCATTTTTAAAAAGTTGTGTTTTCAGTGGCTCCGAGTCTCGTTGTCATGTGAACAGAGCCCCAGAATGAAATGAAAGTTTAGCGTTTTCACTTAAACATGTTGTCGTGGAAACGCCACCTCATGCTCTGCAATCCTAAATAAACTGTCAGAACTCTGACTCCTCATCTTTGCTCTGTGGCACAAAACTCCTCAAGTTTTTTGATGAAATGTCGGCTCCTGTTTTTCTTCAGGTGGAGCTTCGCTACAAACAGGCCACCTTCAGCTGCTCCGTCAATCCCTACACCTGCAAATATGGAAACTGTGGAATCCAGGCTCAGACCACGGATGACAATATTGCGTGGGACTCCTACCGTCTGACCTGGTGCCTAAAGGAAGTAGTAGTGAAGTTAAAACTCCCCACCAACCTCCCGTTTGGTATTCGGTAAGACCCATTCAGAGTTTACTCACATGGAGCTGCTGACAGAGCATGTCCAAGAGTCAATCTCAGCACGAACAGTATGTAGACAGAACTGATCCAGAGCTTTCCTCCCTCCAGGTTTCCCAACCAGGTCAGTTACTCTGACGGCACAGGATTCTGGATACCCAATGTGTTCAGGCAGCGTATTGCCTGGAGGATGCTGGCACATGTGGACCTGGGACTCCGATCAGACACCGGAGAGTTCAACAGTCCTCCCGTCTCCACCATGCTGCCCATCGTCAGGTGATCACGCTTCTGTTTACAGCATCTACTTTGTTTGAAGTTTGGAGGTTTCCTGAAGGGCTCCAGGATCTTGTAGCGTCTCCCTGAGGGGAGAAGAGGGAGTCCTGGGTATGAGGGGTCTCGTGTCATGTGTCTCTGAGGGGAGGTAGTGTGGACCAATCACCTGCTCTGCTGCCCTCAGCACCGCTGCAGGTCCTTCCTGTCCTAAACGTCTTTGGTTTTACTGTTGATTCATCACTTTCTGCTGATATTCAAAGTGAATATCTTTTGGAACTTTTGGGTGGCTCATTAGAATCTCCTCTTCCAGAGTGACGAAGAACTGTCCTCGAAGGTTCGACCTGAAGGTGTTTGACCGCGATGACGACCGAGTGAGATGCAGAGTGGCGACGTCACGCTGGATGGATGAGTGTGGAATCTGTCGACTCCCCCACGGTTTCTCTTTAGACCAGGTGAGACTGTTTCTTCTGCATCAATACGTCCAGAACACAGAGGGAAAACTGCCGGACAGAAAGTGTGACAGACGGGAAGGAGTGAGGAATCGTAGAGCTACAGAGAACAGAATGTCAAACCACCAGCCTCTCAAACCTTTGATGAGCTGGAAGGACGAATCTGTAGCATCCTTTACAAGTTACCCCAGATTACTGATTACTGAAGTTACTTCTTCAGAAAGTCAAGGAAATATTCCTACACTGTCTGGATGTTAGGTGGAGTTACATCAGGCAGTGGAGGGAGATGCTCTATAATCTGATGTTGGAGGAGGAAGATGTTCTATAATCTGATGTTAGAGGAGGAAGATGCTCTTTAATCTGGATGTTAGAGGGGGAAGAAGTTCTATAATCTGATGTTAGAGGAGGAAGATGCTCCATAATCTGGATGTTCGTACTTCATCAAGAAACAGCATTTATGGCAATAAGAAGCACCAATCAAACAGCTGATATAATCTCTGACCTGCAGACAGCTCTTAGAAAGAGTAGTGAACCGCTCTTCAAACATGCTAATGCTAATCACAGCTACTGTATATATAGATTAATGCTAATGCTAATGCTACCTACAGAAGGACATCCAGCTCAGGATTATTGAGGTGAGTAATAAGCTTGTGATGAAAGTTTCCTGTCCTGGCAGGATTCCTGCTCCTTGTCCTACAGCTTCAGTGGGAAGACTGGGTATCACCCCATCGAGCTGGTGGTGGAAGATTTCCCCCGCAAACTCATCCAACTGTCCTACTCTAATGGACACTACAGCAAGAAGTGGCCGATGGCCGCCGCCAGAGTCAGACGTCAAGCGACTCTAGGTTTCGACAGTACCACCACCACAGCTGCTACAACTACAACCTCTGCTCCTACAACTACAACCTCTGCTCCTACAACTACAACCTCACCTCCTACAACTACAACCTCTGCTCCTACAACTACAACTTCACCTCCTACAACTACAACCTCTGCTCCTACAACTACAACTTCATTTCCTACAACTACAACTTCATTTCCTACAACTACAACCTCTGCTCCTACAACTACAACCTCTGCTCCTACAACTACAACTTCATTTCCTACAACTACAACCTCTGCTCCTACAACTACAACTTCATTTCCTACAACTACAACTTCATTTCCTACAACTACAACCTCTGCTCCTACAACTACAACCTCTGCTCCTACAACTACAACTTCATTTCCTACAACTACAACCTCTGCTCCTACAACTACAACTTCATTTCCTACAACTACAACCTCTGCTCCTACAACTACAACTTCATTTCCTACAACTACAACCTCTGCTCCTACAACTACAACCTCTGCTCCTACAACTACAACTTCATTTCCTACAACTACAACCTCTGCTCCTACAACTACATCCTCTGCTCCTACAACTACAACTTCATTTCTTACAACTACAACCTCTGCTCCTACAACTACAACCTCTGCTCCTACAACTACATCCTCTGCTCCTACAACTACAACTTCATTTCTTACAATTACAACCTCACCTTCTCTGAGCAAACTTCCTCTGCAGTTCTCCATTCTGGGTATGATGTCATCGCTTTCACGTTTTACAACAGATATGTCACTGAACAAAAAGCTGTGACGCTTCATGTCTTCCCTTTGTGTTCCAGTGGACTCCCACGATGCGCCTTCGTGTCTCGATGGCGACTACTTTCCTGTTTTCTTGGCACCGACTCCGGCTCATGGAACTCATCTTCCGGCGTTTGTGGGCCAAACCCTCCAGTTCCAAGTCCGTGTGAAAGCTCAGTACACCACGTAAGGCTACACTTGACCTTTCTGGAACTGGCTACGGTGTTAAAGTTTAATATCTGCTTTCAGCAGTTACATCAGCCAGTGGTATGAAGATACTCTATAATCTGATGTGATTGAAGGAAGCTGCTCTATAATCTGATGTTAGAGGAGGAAGATGCTCTGTCTTGAAAGATGTCAGTTTACAGTTTTCCAGGAATCTCGAACTTTCCTGTTCTCCATCACAACCACTGCGTCTCTCTAGGATCTTTCGCCTCCTGCTGACGGGACCCAGTGGGATCCACCAGCATTCGACCTCCACTGGTTCATATGTTGTCAAATGGACTCCGAGTGAAAGCGACCTGAACGGCCACTTTCCTATTTGCTTTGTTTCAGAAGCGTACGACAGGTGAGCTGTCAACGGTTAGCGGTTCAAGCTTCATGTGTTCATAATGTTTGATTGACTTTCTTCCCTCCGTTAATCCCAGCCAATCGGGTGTCTATCACTCAGATCTTCGCTGTCTGGTGGTCGATGTTGTGCGCTACAGTGAGTGAAATTTGGAATTTAATCGTATTTCCTCTGGAATGATTTCATTCACAATATGGAGGGATGACTTTTTGTGTGATGTCATGCAGACACGGTGGTGACCTGCAGTCAAACTGAGATAAAGGTGGAGGTGGAGAAGATGTACCTCATCAGACGCTACGAGGACCGGCTGCATCTGAGGGACGAACACGGCACTCCATGCAAACTGACCACGCTCTCCAACAGCACCCACCTGGTGGCCGTCATGCCACTCAACTCCTGTGGTACTTATGTCGAGGTGCGCTACAGCAACATGCCCGGTTCAGTGGGTCGTAGCTGGTGTTGCTCCTGTGGGGGGCGCCAGAGAGCTTCACGAGTGTGTGTCTGTGGGGGTGTTTTGAAGAGACTCCATGATAAATCCATCAATCAATTCAGTTTTAATTCTATTGAGCCAAACACAACACAGTCATCTGAAAACACCTTTCCAGAGACAAACCAATGAGTAGAAGAGACGGTAGACAGGAAACAGTCCATTTAAACAAGAAGAAACCTGCAGAACCAGGATGTCCAAACCCCTAAAATTCAGGACTTGAAGGATCTGTTGTTAATATGTTGGTGCAGACAAGATAGAAGCATTAAACTTGTAGTAGAGTTAGAAATTATGATCTGCAAAATGTTATGCAGGTGGTTATAATGTTGTGGATGAATAGTGGAGGATCGACCTTCACAGAACAGGCTGGATGTAAGTGTCTGTTCCTCCAAAACCAAAAGACTCAGTTTGCCCTGTTGTTTGTAATCAGGAGGACAAGGAGAACATCACCTTCAGGAACCAGATCTCATCTTCTGACCCCAAAGAAATCATCTCCAGGCACCACAACGTCGATATCGGCATCTCCTGCATCTACCCGAAGAGAACCAACGTGACTCTGGGATTCCACCACAAGAACCCGTACGCCTTCAAAGAGAACGGCTTCGGTAGTTTCACCTTCCAGTTCGAGTTCTTCGAGAGCCAGCGCTTCAGACAGCAGGTGGACGGCAGCACCTACCCGGTGGAGGTGTACCTCAAACAGATGATCTACATGCAGATCCAGGCCACCTCGTCCATCCCCAACACAGAGCTGTTTGTGGAGTCCTGCAGGGCCACTCCCTACGACAACCCCAACTCCCACGTCAGCTACACCATCATAGAGGATGGGTGGGTGTCCTCAGTGAACAGGCTGCTGCTCCACCTTACAATCGTCTCTGTGTGTCTCTGAACCAGGATCACTGCTCTGTTGCAGGTGTGTGAAGGATCCAACTGTGCAGATCTACCCCAGCTCCAGGTCTGTCTTCAGGTTCGGAATGGAGGCTTTTGAGTTCATCGGAGCTCACGACCAGGTGACCACTGATTTACACTTTTCATGATTTAGTTTCAGAGATTCTGAACATTTTCAGTTCCTGAAAAGACAAAAGTCATTAACTGAACTGTAATCCCACAAATAACTTCAATCGGCTGATTGGAGTGACAGTCGCCCTCTCACAGTTTATAGGAAGTCATTGTTATAAAGATCTTCATCTTATTTCATGTGAAAGATGCCTCTTCACGTCTCTTCCTGACTTCCTGTCCCTGTGTCTGCAGGTCTACATCAGCTGCTCGGTCATCCTGTGTGAGAGCGGCGCCCCGAACACTCGCTGCTCTAAGGGATGCATCCCACCAGGAAGTCATCGTGGGAAAAGAGCAGCGTCGGCTCAGAGCAGCAGTCACTCCATTTCCCAGGGTCCTTTGCACCTGAAGGCTTCAGACAGTGAAGGTGAGCGAGCAGTGCGGGTTGTTGTTAGCTCTCCTGAAGCACACCTCAGTCTGCTCTGATCCCTGAACACTCTATATTACTAAGAGCAGGTGAAACACATCAGAACAGGGATTAGCAATCACACACTTAGGCCACATTTACATGTACCCAGGTATTGAAAAAAAGGATGATATTTCTCTGTTTTTCTTACATTTACACATAAAACAGCTTCAATTCTCCACAAATGATGATTCCTGAAAACTCCGCCCACAGTGGAGATTAAGAAAAACATCGTCATTTTTCCAGGATTCTGATTGGCTATCATGGCTTCATGCTTCTCATTACACTGCCCCCTGCAGGTCTGACTGCTCATAGCAGCTCTGAACCAGGTGGATATGCAGGTCTGTGTCAATGAAAATATTTTAGTAAACGTAGAGGGGAAATATCTGTATTGTAAAAACCTGAGTATGTGCCTCAGGCAGGTCAAACACATCAGGGTGGACAACAGCAATCAGACACTCATTGGAGGGAAACATGATCACATGAATCTTGTTCTTTTTTCCAGTGTCTGGTCTGAGCATGAATCTGGGCCTGAACCTGTTCTTCATCGTGGGCTCTCTGCTGGTGTGTGGAGCTGTGATCTACAGATCCAGAAGATCCGGCGCTAAATACCAGCGTCTGCCCACCTCTGAGAGCGACACAGCCTAGAGATGACAGAAGACACGTTTTCTTTCAGGCTGCTGCTTTCAATCCAAAATATTTTTTCAAGAAAATAATCCTGGTGTCTTTGACTGGGTTCAGGTTGGGATATTAAAAGGAATGAGTTCAACCTGTCATTGATTGATTGTGATTTAAGATGAAGCAGGTTGGATTCTCTTTGTCTCTGGTTGCGCTTTGAGCAGAGAAACAGCAGATCTCCTGCAGAACAGAGGAGGACATTCAGAGGTGTTGGAGTAAATCTTTGACAAGTCAGAGACCGACCGGCTTTCAAACACCGAAAAAATGTGTCAGCGAAGAGGAATTTGCAGAATGTTGATTTGGCCTTTGATAAAGAAGAAACATCTCCGATATTATCAAGTCCTCAAATCTCTCCCTGTGTCCTCTGGGAGGCGCTAAAGTTGTTATGAGAGGCAAAATCATTTCTTTCTCCTCATACAAGACCAAAAAGGGAAAAAATAGAATCTCATGCTGCCCCCAAAGACGACCGCCTATTGATGGAACTAAGGAAATTAAAAATGGATTTAAATAAAATAATTGAACATAAAACACAATTTCAACCACAGAGACTACGCTGGGAGAACTATGAACATGGTAATAAATCCAGCACACTTTTAGCCAATCAGTTAAAACGAAATAAAGAAAACTGTACAGTCCCCTTAGTCAAAACTCAAAATGGTAAAATCACTTTTAACCCTCAAGAAATAAACAATACCTTCAGAGAATTTTGCAAAAAACTTTACTCTTCACAAATTGACCGTTCACAATCTAAAATAAACTTTCTGAGGTCTTTTAATTTCAGGAGGTCACTCCTGAAATTAAAAGACCAACAGATCCAAGGCCTTGAAGCTTCCATCTCAGTAGAAGAACTGCATGAAGCTCTCCAGCATATGCCTGATGGTAAAGCCCCAGGACCTGATGGTAAAGCTCCAGGACCTGATGGTGAAGCTCCAGGACCTGATGGTAAAGCCCCAGGACCTAATGGTAAAGCTCCAGGACCTGATGGTGAAGCTCCAGGACCTGATGGTAAAGTCCCAGGAACTGATTTTACAAAGAATTATGGTCTTTACTCTCACCTATGTTTTTTTAGAATAATTGAGGAAATTAAAGAATCTTCAACTCTCCCCCAACATATGAACTGTGCAAATATCAGTCTTCTTCTAAAACTGGATAAAGATCCCACACTACCATCTAGCTATCGCCCAATATCACTAATCAATGTAGATCTTAAAATAATTAGTAAAACATTAGCAGACTGGAAAAAATCACACCTCACATCATACACCCTGATCAAACTGGGTTCATTCAAGGACAACACTCCACTAATACACGTAGATTAATTAATCTTATAGACCACTCCACTTACAGTACACATAGATTAATTAATCTTATAGACCACTCCACTAATACACGTAGATTAATTAATCTTATAGACCACTCCACCAACAGTACACATAGATTAATTAATCTTATAGACCACTCCACTAATACACGTAGATTAATTAATCTTATAGACCACTCCACTAACAATACACATAGATTAATTAATCTTATAGACCACTGCACTAACAATACATGTAGATTAATTAATCTTATAGACCACTCCACTAACAGTACACATAGATTAATTAATCTTATAGACCATTGCACTAACAATACACGTAGATTAATTAATCTTATAGACCACTCCGCTAACAATACATGTAGATTAATTAATCTTATAGACCACTCCGCTAACAATACATGTAGATTAATTAATCTTATAGACCACTCCACTAACAATACATGTAGATTAATTAATCTTATAGACCACTCTACTAACAATACATGTAGATTAATTAATCTTATAGACCACTCCACTAACAATACATGTAGATTAATTAATCTTATAGATCACTCTAACAATACATGTAGATTAATTAATCTTATAGACCACTGCACTAACAATACATGTAGATTAATTAATCTTATAGACCATTGCCACCACAATAAACAAAAGGCCATTATCACCTCCTTAGATGCAGAAAAAGCCTTTGATAGGGTAAATTGAAAAGTTCTACTCGCTACACTATTTGGATTTAGAGAAAAGTACCTCTCCTGGATAAAGATCCTGTCCACCTCACCCAGTACCTGTGTTAAAACCAATGACCAAATGTCCTCAAGGTTCAATCTTGAGAGAGACACCAGACAGGGGTGTCCACTCTCACCATCTCTCTTTGCTATTTCTATGGAACCACTAGCAGCAGCCATCAGACAGAACAATAACATAAAAGGAATACCAACAGTAAATGTAAGACATAAAATATGTCTCTATGCAGATGATGTGATACTTTTCCTGCAGAACACACAGACGTCTCTTCCAGAAACAAAAGGGTTAATAGACAGGTTTTCCTCAATCTCAGAATATTCTATAAATTGGAACAAATCAGTTGTCTTGCCTATCAACTCTATATTTCAGCACACACCTAACACCCCACTAAAACCAGGGAACATCAAATCCCTCAGCATTAACATCTCAGCCAAACTCTCAGACTTGGTGAACTTAAACTACCCCCCCTCATTAAAACATTGGAGGAGGACCTCACCCGATGGAGGACACTCCCTATTTCACTTCTGGGGAGAGGAGCAACAATCAAAACGATGGTCCTGCCTAAAATGAACTCCATCTTCTCAATGATCCCAACAAAACCACCAAAAAGCTGCTTTAACACTCTGGATTCTCACGTCTCAACATTCTGATGGAAAAACCAACCATCAGGTAGAAGTTTAAAAACACTCCAGAACACCAAGGACCAAGGTGGCTTAGAACTCCCAAACTTTATACTTATTATCTGGCCAAAAAAGTACTTTATGTAGTAAAATGGATGAATCAGAAAGCCTTAGATGAAGGCTGGCTAGACATTGAGAAAACCTTGTGTGAAGATCTCCAGACCAGAGATCTTCCCTTCTTCAGTCCTTCATCAAAGAACCCAGCTGCTTTAAAAGCATCAATAGAACCAGGTCTCTGACAGCTTGCTGGGAGGTTCTTCACCCCCTCTGGAACAATCCTGACATCCTGCAAAGAAAGAAACCAAGAAACTTCCCAAGATGGCAAAATAAAGGAAGAAGAACCTTAGAAGAACTTTCCTCCAGTAACTCTTTGGTTCCATTGAATGACCTAATAGAACCATCTGCTATCAGTCAGAACAAGTATCTGGAACCTCTTCAGCTTCAGTCAATAATCCCAAGTCAGTGTTGTAGCGTCACCAGGGGACGTCTCTAGCTGCAGATGACAGGGACGTGAGACCAACGACACCGAGACAGTTCTGGTTTTCAAACAAACCATTCAGGCTTTATTTCTTCCCGTACCGGCCAGTTAATCCAAAATAAAAACAGAAAGGTCTTAACTCAAATCCAGGCTTTCAAACTCCAGCGTCCTTTCTTTGCCTCCAACATAAATAGTCCTTTCCAAAACGTCTTCCTTGGTTGTCCAGAGATCTTGCTTCTCTCAGCTCCAGCCCAGCTCTCCCCCTTCTTCCTTCCCACACTCCCTCTTCCCTCAACCCCAATCATGGGCACCTGACAGCCTCCAGTGTGGCTGCAATGCCTTCTGGGTGCTGTAGTCCCCTTTAGCTGCCATTTTGCCCTTTACTGGTTCTCTGTGGAAGGGAATGTACCTCCCTTCCACCACACAGCCTCTGGTGACGCCACAGTGTAAACTAGAAGAGATTGAGCTGAACTGACCTCAGACAGTGACAAAGCTCCTGAAGATCTCAGCTCCTAAACCTCTTTCTAAAATCATCTCAATCCTGTAGCTTCAAATATCTCAACATCCCTTCAACCTCCAGATGGGAAGAAGATCTCAACATCACCAGACCCAACGTTTGGTCACTACTCTGTACTAGTACATTAGTACTCTAATAACACCACCATACAGCTCATACAGTACAAGCTCCTTCACACCGTACTTTACAATACAAGGTCCTTCACAGAGTACTTTACAATACAAGCTCCTTCACACCGTACTTTACAATACAAGGTTCTTCACAGAGTACTTTACAACACAAGGTTCTTCACAGAGTACTTTACAATACAAGGTCCTTCACAGAGTACTTTACACAGGACAAAGGATGTTCAAGATGGGTCTCACTCCCACTAGCATATGTTCAAACTGCACAAGTGGTCTCCCTGATACTATCTACACACTGATCTCCCTGATACTATCTACACACTGTGATCGCCTGATACTATCTACACACTGATCTCCCTGATACTATCTACACACTGTGATCGCCTGATACTATCTACACACTGTGATCGCCTGATACTATCTACACACTGATCTCCCTGATACTATCTACACACTGTGATCGCCTGATACTATCTACACACTGTGATCTCCCTGATACCATCTACACACTGTGATCTCCCTGATACTACCTACACACTGATCTCCCTGATACTATCTACACACACTTTGGCTGTGTACACCAGTCCAAACGTTCTATCAAAGGATCAGTGAAGGTTTATGGTTCTACCTGGGCCCCCCTATTCCAGTCTCACCTGCACTTTGCTTGTCAGGAGATCTCACAGAAATTAAAAGAGTATAAAATGAGTCCTGCTGCTCCTGGTTTCCCGAAACGTCGCAAAAAAGACGATCCTCATGAACTGGAAATCTAAAAGTAATCTGAATATAAAGTTATTTAAAAACTTACTTCTAGACCACATCACAGTGGAGAGAATGTCTGCTTGTGGAAAAAAACATTTAACACAATTTGAGTCCACCTGGTCCCCAAAAATTAAACACACCATGTAGCCCTGTGGGGGGGCGGTGGGGTCCGTTGGGGCCCTGGGGGCGGGGTGCCTTCTCCTTTCTGGTGGGGGTGCCCGCTGCGGCAGGCTGGCCCCTGCTGTCGCCCTCCGGGTCTGCCTCGCTCCCTGATCTGGGGGGGTTCTGGATGGACAGTTGACTGAGAGTGACCTCCAGGGCCTGAAATATGGTGTGTGTGTGTGTGTGTGTGTGTGTGTGTGTGTGTGTGTGTGTGTGTGTGTGTGTGTGTGTGTGTGTGTGTGTGTGTGTGTGTGTGTGGGTGGGTGGGTGAAAAAAAAAGGATGGGGCTCCCCCCAGAACCTCCCGCTGTGGTCTCACCCCGGCTCGAGGTGGGTGCGGGTGGAATGCGGGGGGTGCACTCGCTCAGGCATGGCGCTCGCGGGGGGGGGGCTGGGGTGTGGTTCTCCCTCCCCATTCGTGGTTGGATTAGTGGAGGATGGGATCTCGCGGTGGCCTGGTGGGGCCCCGGGGGGGCGGGGTGCTTCACCCTCCCCCCAGGTCTGTGAGTGTGTGAGCGCGTGTGTGCGTCTGTGCGTGGGTGGGGGTGGGGGTGGGAGTGTCTATCAAGATCAGGGGGGGAGTAACATGGGGCGGGAACATGGGTGGTGGGTACGAGGCTCCTGGGGGTAGAAGTTGCTTGTTCTCTGTCATCAATTGCTCAACTCTCAAAATCATGTTCCTCTTTTGTTGTTGCTTCTTTGTTAATTCATGTTCCTGCTTCATGTTCCTGTCTAGATAGAGCAGCTCAGGCTGGTTAATCTAGAAAATCATGTTGCCGTCTAGATAGAGCAGCTCAGGCTGGTTAATCTAGAAAATCATGTTACTGTCTAGATAGAGCTGCTCAGGCTGGTTGATCTAGAAAATCATCTTACTGTCTAGATAGAGCAGCTCAGGCTGGTTAATCTAGAAAATCATGTTACCGTCTAGATAGAGCAGCTCAGGCTGGTTAATCTAGAAAATCATCTTACTGTCTAGATAGAGCAGCTCAGGCTGGTTAATCTAGAAAATCATGTTACCGTCTAGATAGAGCAGCTCAGGCTGGTTAATCTAGAAAATCATCTTACTGTCTAGATAGAGCTGCTCGGGCTGGTTAATCTAGAAAATCATCTTACTGTCTAGATAGAGCTGCTCAGGCTGGTTGATCTAGAAAATCATGTTACCGTCTAGATAGAGCTGCTCGGGCTGGTTAATCTAGAAAATCATGTTCCTGTCTAGATAGAGCAGCTCAGGCTGGTTAATCTAGAAAATCATGTTACCATCTAGATAGAGCTGCTCAGGCTGGTTGATCTAGAAAATCATGTTACCGTCTAGATAGAGCTGCTCGGGCTGGTTAATCTAGAAAATCATGTTCCTGTCTAGATAGAGCTGCTCAGGCTGGTTAATCTAGAAAATCATGTTACCGTATAGATAGAGCTGCTCAGGCTGGTTGATCTAGAAAATCATGTTACCGTCTAGATAGAGCTGCTCGGGCTGGTTAATCTAGAAAATCATGTTACTGTCTAGATAGAGCTGCTCAATGTAATGTAATGCTGGTTTAATGTAATAACATTTGTAAAGTATTTGGATCAGTGTGATAACTGCAAATAATATATGTAGCACTAACAAGGGTATTGTATGTTTTCCCCCACCCATCCTTTAGCTACCGGCCGATACCAAGTACCGATACAAGTACTTATTAAATGAAGTCTAATATACATTCCAAACAGAAATGAATGCTCTCCGTTGTCCCAAACCACCTCCATATGAAGCTACGTCTACTCCACCAGCCTCTCAGTCCACAGTAGCTTAGCGCAGAGCGTAGCGCAGAGTGTAGCACAGAGCGTAGCGTCTCTCTCTGCGCTGTGCTAGGCTACTGTCAGCTCTCACTGGTAATGAGTATAAGTTATACTTTAGCTTAGCAAGTAGCATGGCGTGTGTGTGTGTGTGTGTGTGTGTGTGTGTGTGTGTGTGTGTGTGTGTGTGTGTGTGTGTGTGTGTGTGTGTGTGTGTGTGTGTGTGTGTGTGTGTTTGCTGCTTTCAGTACTGAAAACCAACAACAGCACCAACTAGTGGCCAACATAATAACTGCATCATTTTCTGAAAGCTGCCATGTAAACAGAAAACTTTTCTGAAATAAAAAATGTTATGTCACTTAAAACATTGTCAAGGTAACGGGACCTTATTGTCAATTTATTTAGTAAAACCAGTTCAGGACTTTAATGTATCACTAAATATTTTCTCTGTAATGAATCTCAACAGACAATCATGAAACTTTTGAGAAATTTTCTTTGAGTTTTCTGATAAATATCCATTTCCTGGACTATTTAATATAAACCAACATACGTCCGGTTTCAATGATGATCAGAGTCGAGCGTCACCAGCTGCTCTACTTCTCAGATCTGTAAAGAAAACAAACTGGATGACAAAGTTGTTTCACTTTCTAGTATATTGACATGATTTGAAGCGCGACATGACGAGTTTATCCTCAGATAATCTCATGTTCTCAGAGCTCACATGGGCATTTAATCTCACTATAGAAGAGTTGGACAGAATCCGAGCTGATGAAGAAATGGAGAATAAAGCACCAGACCAATTCAATTCAATTCAATTTATTTGTAAAGCACTAAATCACATCAACAAACATCTCAGAGCCTCTTACAATGATAGAGAACAACAGAACCCAACTAAACCTTCCAGAACCTCTTACAATGATAGAGAACAACAGAACCCAACTAAACCTTCCAGAACCTCTTACAATGATAGAGAACAACAGAACCCAACTAAACCTTCCAGAACCTCTTACAATGATAGAGAACAACAGAACCCAACTAAACCTTCCAGAACCTCTTACAATGATAGAGAACAACAGAACCCAACTAAACCTTCCAGAACCTCTTACAATGATAGAGAACAACAGAACCCAACTAAACCTTCCAGAACCTCTTACAATGATAGAGAACAACAGAACCCAACTAAACCTTCCAGAACCTCTTACAATGATAGAGAACAACAGAACCCAACTAAACCTTCCAGAGCCTCTTACAATGATAGAGAACAACAGAACCCAACTAAACCTTCCAGAACCTCTTACAATGATAGAGAACAACAGAACCCAACTAAACCTTCCAGAACCTCTTACAATGATAGAGAACAACAGAACCCAACTAAACCTTCCAGAGCCTCTTACAATGATAGAGAACAACAGAACCCAACTAAACCTTCCAGAACCTCTTACAATGATAGAGAACAACAGAACCCAACTAAACCTTCCAGAACCTCTTACAATGATAGAGAACAACAGAACCCAACTAAACCTTCCAGAACCTCTTACAATGATAGAGAACAACAGAACCCAACTAAACCTTCCAGAGCAGCAGATGGAACAAGCAACAGAGGAAACCAGGAAGAACTCCCTCTCAGGAAGAACAGTTCATAAGAAGTCCCTCTTCAGGAAGAAAGGGGGCGGAGCCTAGACTCTGGAAGGGGGAGGGGGGGGGGGGCATCCGCCTTGACCGGTTGGGGGGAGAAGTACATGGGATAGGACAGGGAGAGAGAGGAATAGAAGAGGGAGAGAGAGGAATAGAAGAGGGAGAGAGAGAGAGGAATAGAAGAGAGAGAGAGAGAGAGGAATAGAAGAGGGAGAGAGAGAGAGGAATAGAAGAGAGAGAGAGAGAGAGGAATAGAAGAGGGAGAGAGAGAGGAATAGAAGAGAGAGAGAGAGAGAGAGAGAGAGAGAGAGAGAGAGAGAGAGAGAGGAATAGAAGAGGGAGAGAGAGGAATAGAAGAGGGAGAGAGAGGAATAGAAGAGAGAGAGAGAGAGGAATAGAAGAGAGAGAGAGAGGAATAGAAGAGGGAGAGAGAGAGAGGAATAGAAGAGAGAGAGAGAGAGAGGAATAGAAGAGGGAGAGAGAGAGGAATAGAAGAGAGAGAGAGAGAGAGAGAGAGAGAGGAATAGAAGAGGGAGAGAGAGGAATAGAAGAGAGAGAGAGAGAGAGGAATAGAAGAGAGAGAGAGAGGAATAGAAGAGGGAGAGAGAGAGGAATAGAAGAGAGGGAGAGAGAGGAATAGAAGAGGGAGAGAGAGAGAGGAATAGAAGAGGGAGAGAGAGAGGAATAGAAGAGGGAGAGAGAGGAATAGAAGAGGGAGAGAGAGAGGAATAGAAGAGAGAGAGAGAGAGGAATAGAAGAGGGAGAGAGAGGAATAGAAGAGGGAGAGAGAGAGGAATAGAAGAGGGAGAGAGAGAGGAATAGAAGAGGGAGAGAGAGAGAGGAATAGAAGAGGGAGAGAGAGAGAGGAATAGAAGAGGGAGAGAGAGAGAGGAATAGAAGAGAGAGAGAGAGAGAGAGAGAGAGAGAGAGGCAGACAGGCCAGAGAAGTACAAATACTAAGAAAAGTCTATGATGAGCGTTGGTCTGATGATGAACCAATCTCAGTCTGGAGTTTAAGGGCCGTGCCGTTGTGGGGGGGGGTCTCGGTGCTGTGGGGGGGTCCCGGTGCTGTGGGGGGGTCCTGGTGCTGTGGGGGGGTCCCGGTGCTGTGGTGGGGTCCCGGTGCTGTGGGGGGGTCCCGGTGCTGTGGGGGGGTCCCGGTACTGTGGGGGGGTCCTGGTGCTGTGGGGGGGTCCCGGTGCTGTGGTGGGGTCCCGGTGCTGTGGGGGGGTCCCGGTGCTGTGGGGGGGTCCCGGTGCTGTGGGGGGGTCGGGTAGTAGGACCGTGGTAACTCCACTCTGGGAGTCTTGGGTCTGATCCCCTGGATCCTGCTCCCCTCCTGTCAGGATCTGGTGGCTCCAGTAATGTTGTTACACAGAGAGAAAGAAAGAAAGACAAGAAACAGAAGCTCCAAATGTAGAGTTCCTCCCTTTAACGGGAGAGAGGAAATCCCCTCAGCAGTCTAGGCCTAGAGCAGCTCAACTTAGTGCTCCTATTTTATTCCTAATGAGAAGCTCTATCAAAGAGGAAGCTTTTTAGTCTCCTCTTAAATAAACTAATGGTGTGGGCCCTTCGGACCGAGGCTGCTAGTTGATTCCAGAGTAAAGGAGCCATATGGCTGAAACTCCTGCCTCCTCTTTTACTTTGAAGGACTTTAGGGATTACCAACAGTCCTGCATCCTCAGAGCCAAGGGCTCGTGGAGGGTGAGACCCTTCTAGAAGTTTCTCCATATAGGACGGAGCCTGGTGATGAAGAGTTTTAGATGTGATCAGAAGGATGTTGAATTCTATTCTAGATTTGATGTGAAGCCAGTGTAAGGATGCTAAGACTGGGGAGATGTGCTCTCTTCTTCCAGTTCTGGTTAGTAAACCTGCAGCAGCGTTCTGCTCTAGCTGGAAGATCCTAACAGAGGAGTTTGGACATCCTGACATTAGGGAGTTACAATCATCTCATCTTCAAGTCACAAAGGCAGGAAGCATTTGTTCTGCATCTTTGAAGGACAAGAAGTTTCTCATTTTTGCAATATTCCTTAGATGGAAGAAGGCTGTCCTGGAGACATGTTTAACATGGGACATAAAGGACAGATCCTGATCAAAAATAACACCCAGGTTCCTAATATCACTGTTAGAGGTTAAGGTAATATTATCTAAGGTAATCAGACTATCTGAAAAGTAATCCCTGAGCTTTTTAGGACCTAGGATTAGAACCTCAGTCTTGGATGTGTTGAGCATTAAGAAGTTGATAGACATCCAGGACTTAACGTCCCTGAGGCAGGACTCTAGTTTAACAAGTTGGTCGGCCTGATTGGCTTTAACTGATAAATAGAGCTGAGTATCATCTGCATAACAATGAAAGTTAATGTTGTGTTTCCTAATAATATTTCCGAGTGGTAACATCTAGAGATTAAACAATATGGGTCCGAGGACGGAGCCTTGTGGTACTCCACACAGGACCCGTTCATGTATTGAAGATTTGTTATTTACATGAACAAATTGAAACCGGTCAGATAAATATGATTTAAACCAGTTTAAGGCTAAGTGTTTAATGCCGACGGCATCTTCTAATCTCCTTAAGAGTATATTATGATCGACAGTATCAAATGCAGTACTAAGGTCCAGAAGAAGTAAAGCAGATAGAAGAGCTCTATCTGAGGCCATTAGAAGGTCATTAGTAACTTTTAGCAGTGCAGTCTCTGTACTGTGGTTCATTCTGAAGCTGGACTGAAGGTCCTCTAACAGATTATTCTCCTGCAGATAATCCTGGAGTTGTTTAGCCACTACTTGCTCCAGAACCTTTGACAGGAAAGGAAGGTTGGAGATGGGCCTGTAGTTTGAGAGAAGGCTTGTGTCTAAGTTTGGCTTCTTAATGAGAGGTTTAATAACTGCTAGTTTAAAGGATTGGGGCACATAGCCTATTGTTAGAGACTGGTTAATAATTACCAGTATAGAATTATTGATTAGTGGCAGTGCCTCTTTCAGAATTCTAGTAGGAATTGGGTCCAACAGGCTAGTAGTTGGTTTAGCAGAAGAAATAAGGGAGTTTAGTTGGACTAGTTGTATTTGCTGAAAGCATTCCAGATGACTGTTAGGTTTAACCAGTTCCTCTGTTATGGGGCTAACGGACGGTAGGGTTTGATGGATGTTATCCCTAAGCCTTGTCATTTTATTTTGAAAGAACTTCATGAAGTCCTCACTACATATATTGATAGGAATGGTGGGCTCAACACTATTTTGGTTCTTGGTCAGTTTGGCTACAGTACTGAAAAGAAAGCGAGGCTTGTTTTTGTTTTCCTCTATTAAGGATGAGTAGTAATTAGTTCTACTTCTACTCAGAGCTTTCTTCTAAGTTTTGAAGCTATCCTTCCAGGCTATATAATCTAGCTCTGTTTTTGTTGAACGCCAAGTTCTTTCTAATCTACGGGAGCGTTGTTTAAGCTGGCGGGTTGATGAGTTAAACCATGGGGAGGACTTTTCCTGTTTTTTCTTTTTTTTCTTTTTTTTTCCCTTGTCCTGTTCGGCAGCTTGGGCCAACAATATGATGTGATCTAGAACCTTCGGAGTCAGAACAGTTTTTGGTCTTGCAACAGGGAGAGACCTGGAGTCTCCTCCTGTTGCCTCCTCCATCAGAAGTTGGCATGGCTGCCGTACACGACCGGGGGGGGGGGGGGGGGGGGCTCAAAGAGAGAGAGAAGAGAAGAGAGAGAAGAAAGTTGAGGGGGGAGGGGGGAGGGGGGAGGGGGAGGGGGGATGGGGATAACATACAATATCCTTGTTGTGCTACATATATTATTTGCAGTTATCACACTGATCCAAATACTTTCCAACTGTTTTTGGATTAAACCAGCCTGAGCTGCTCTATCTAGACAGTAAGATGATTTCTTAGATTAACCAGCCTGAGCTGCTCTATCTAGACAGTAAGATGATTTCTTAGATTAACCAGCCTGAGCTGCTCTATCTAGACAGTTAGATGATTTCTTAGATTAACCAGCCTGAGCTGCTCTATCTAGACAGTAAGATGATTTCTTAGATTAACCAGCCTGAGCTGCTCTATCTAGACAGTAAGATGATTTCTTAGATTAACCAGCCTGAGCAGCTCTATCTAGACAGTAACGTGAAGCAGGAACATGAATTAACAAAGAGGTGACAACAAAAGAGGAACATGATTTTTAAAGTTTGAGCAAATGATGACAGAGAACAAGCAACTTCAGAAGCACCTTTCGTGAGGAGTGAAAGTGTGTGTGTGTGTGTGTGTGTGTGTGTGTGTGTGTGTGTGTGTGTGTGTGTGTGTGTGTGTGTGTGTGTGTGTGTGTGTGTGTGTGTGTGTGGTTTGTCCGGAACTGTTGTGGGGGGACCCGTAGCGACACCCCGGGGTCCGAGGCCATCGGGCCCGGACACCGCCACCCCGGCAGAAGGCAGCCCCCCAGGCCCGGGGAGACGCCACCGAACCACTCCAGAGAGCCACGGCCCCGCCCAAAAAGTACCCGACGGAGAATGCAGAGAGGAATCCCCCCCAGGCAAGAGGAGCCCACAAGAGAAGGATAAAGGGCACAGGGCCCCAGGCCCCGACCCAAGCCGCCAAGCCGAGAAAAGGCCGGAGCAGGGCCCCCGGGCCGAGAGCCCCCCCAACCCCGGTGGCGAGTCCCGGGAACAGGCCCACCCACCGCCCCCCCCCCCAACCCGGCAAGGCAGAGACGGCCCCAGCCGCCACGCCCCGGACCAGCCCCGCCCCCAGACCCAGGAAAGCGAAGGCCCGCGCCGGCCCCGGTCGGAGGACAGTCAACTCTACACCCCCAGGAGCCTCATATCCCACCCCCCACATGATTCTCCCCCCCGATCTTGATTGAAAAACCCAACCCCCGACCCACCCCCCACAGACACCCACCCCCGATATAGACACAGACGCAGACGCAGACACAGACACAGACACAGACACAGACACAGACACACACACACTCACACACTCGGGAGGGGGGGGGGGGGGGGGGGGGGGGGGTGATGACTCTCGCCCCCCAGGACGCCGGCCGGGCCCTCACCCGGCCACCGCGGTATCCCAACCTCCACCAATCCAACAGCAAATGGAGAAGGAGCACCGCACCCCTGGGGATGACTTTTCCTGTTTTTTCAGTTTCATTTTTTGAGGAGCTATGTCGTCTAGCGTTGTTTTTAGCATATCTGTCAGACTGTTTGTTAGGTATTCAATGTCTGAGCTAGCAACAGTATACGGGTCAGGAAGATTCACTACTGATTCTATAGCAGAGGGAATTCTTTCCTTGAATTTAGTTACTATGTTATCAGAGAGAGACCTGGTTAACACGGCTTTAACCGGAGGGTTAGAACTATTTAGAACAAAGTCAAAGGTTATTAAGAAGTGATCTGACAGGAAATCATAGTGAGGAGAGATGGTCAGATGCTCTATATTCAAACCATAAGTTAGAATAAGGTCTAGGGTGTGGAGATGTTTCTGGGTAGGCCCGTCTACTACCTGAGAGAAACCTAGAGAGTCAAGTGTAGATCTAAAGCTGCACTGAAACTATCATTTTCTAGGTCAACATGAACATTGAAGTCTCCTACCATGATAACCTTATCTTTAGTCAGGGCTACATCTGACAACAATTCAGAGAATTCAGTTAGAAAAGTTGAAGAAGGTCCAGGAGGACGATAAATGATTACAGATTCTACAGAATTTACTATTTTATTTGACGGGTGTGGCATGGTCATGCTCAGACTCTCAAAAGAACTAAAGTTGGGTTTTGGGTTAATATTAATTAGTAAGTGAGAGTTCTAGATGGCTGCCTCCACCCTCCTCCACCACCTCCACCAGCTATTTGAGTGTTAGTATGACTTGGAGGGGAGGCTTCATTTAGACTAACATACTCATCTTTACGTAGCAGGTTTCTGTTCATCCAAAGAGATCAATGTTGTGTTCACTTATCAGATCATTGACTAGAAGAGCTTTGGATGATAAAGATCTCATGTTTAGGAAACCACATCTCATTTGTTTGTCTTGATTTTGTCTAGTTTCACACTTGATACGGATGAAGTTTTTGTAGTCATTAGAAGTAGTTTTCCTAGGTTTAGATAGTTTTATACTTGTGGTGGTCCGAGGGATAGACACAGTCTCTATGGGATGTTTAACTAAGTTAGCTATGGTTGGTGACTGCCCAGAGGGAAACTCAGAGAGGCGTGTAGGACTGCGACTCTGTTGCCTGGTCCCCACTCTGCTACGTCAGGATGGAGGAGCTAAGCTTTTAGCTATGTTTCTAGATAAGAGGTACGCTCCATCCAACGTGGGATGGATGCCGTCCCTCCTGATGAGACCAGGCTTGTCCCAGAAGGACTTCCAGTTATTAATGAAGCATACCGAGTTACTGGGACACCACCCTGACAGCCAGCGGTTAAAAGATGAGGCTAAACATCTGGTCCCTGATGAGGTTTGGGGGGGGGCCAGAGAAAACTACTTCGTCTGAAATGGTCCGCGGTATGTGCACACTGACTCTACGTTAGCTTTGAGGACCTCAGACTTCTTCAGGCGAACGTCGTTTCCACCGCAGTGGATTATAATCCCTTTAAATCTCCGTTTACTCTTGGTCATTAGCTTTAGCTGGGACTCAATGTCGCCTGCTCTGGCCCCAGGCAGGCAGCTAACTATGGCCGCTGGTTGTCCTAGGTTAACGTGTCTCACTATTGAGGAGCCAATAACCAGCGTGTCCTTCTCAACCAGCGTGCTGCTGAGTGGGGCAAACACATTGGAGACACTGACGGAGGCCTGCGGGGTGTAGCGGGGGTGTCCGGTAGACTTCTTGCTGCTACGTTTACCCCTGGCAGTCACCCAACCGCCCTGTTCCCCCGGCTGCTCGGGGGCCGCTGAGGGGGGGCTAGAGTTAGCAGCTACCTGCGCTGCTAAGCTAGAACACTCCGCTCCAGCTAAACCTGGCGGGGGGCTACTAGCTACAGGGCTAGCCCTAAGCTGGACAGAGAGGAGACGTTCCTCAAGCTGACTCAGCCTCGCCTCAACTGCTACAATAAAGCTCCAGGTCACAGGTCCCTGAGTCAGTAACTGAGGTCGACCAGCAAACACTCTGAGAAGGACTGGAAACACAAAGACGTTGAGTTCCAGATTTACAATTGGTTCAAAATGTTTAACCCTTTTCTCTAGGCTCTACCTTACTTTAGGTTCTAACTCGCTTTAGGTTCTAAGTCACTATAGGTTCTATCTCACTTTAGGTTTTACGTTACTTTAGGTTCGACATTGCTTTAGGTTCAAAATTATACAGGTTCTACGTTACTTTAGGGTTCAACATTATATAGGTTCTATGTTACTTTAGGTTCTAAGTTACTTTAGGTTCCATGTTACTTTAGGTTCTATGTTACTTTAGGTTCTACGTTACTTTAGGTTCAACATTATATAGGTTCTATGTTACTTTGGGTTCAACATTATATAGGTTCTATGTTACTTTAGGTTATACGTTACTTTAGGTTCTATGTTACTTTAGGTTCTAAGTTACTTTAGGTTCCATGTTACTTTAGGTTCTATGTTACTTTAGGTTCAACATTATATAGGTTCTATGTTACTTTAGGTTATACGTTACTTTAGGTTCCATGTTACTTTAGGTTCTATGTTACTTTAGGTTCTACGTTACTTTAGGTCCCTTGTTACTTTAGGTTCTATGTTACTTTAGGTTCAACATTATATAGGTTCTATGTTACTTTAGGTTCTAAGTTACTTTAGGTTCCATGTTACTTTAGGTTCTACGTTACTTTAGGTTCAACATTATATAGGTTCTATGTTACTTTAGGTTCTAAGTTACTTTAGGTTCCATGTCACTTTAGGTTCTATGTTACTTTAGGTTCTACGTTACTTTAGGTTCAACATTATATAGGTTCTATGTTACTTTAGGTTCTAAGTTACTTTAGGTCCCTTGTTACTTTAGGTTCTACGTTACTTTAGGTTCAACATTATATAGGTTCTATGTTACTTTAGGTTCTAAGTTACTTTAGGTTCCATGTTACTTTAGGTTCTACGTTACTTTAGGTTCAACATTATATAGGTTCTATGTTACTTTAGGTTCTAAGTTACTTTAGGTTCCATGTCACTTTAGGTTCTATGTTACTTTAGGTTCTACGTTACTTTAGGTTCAACATTATATAGGTTCTATGTTACTTTGGGTTCAACATTATATAGGTTCTATGTTACTTTAGGTTCTAAGTTACTTTAGGTTCCATGTTACTTTAGGTTCTATGTTACTTTAGGTTCAACATTATATAGGTTCTATGTTACTTTAGGTTCTAAGTTACTTTAGGTTCCATGTTACTTTAGGTTCTATGTTACTTTAGGTTCAACATTATATAGGTTCTATGTTACTTTAGGTTATACGTTACTTTAGGTTCCATGTTACTTTAGGTTCTATGTTACTTTAGGTTCTACGTTACTTTAGGTCCCTTGTTACTTTAGGTCCCTTGTTACTTTAGGTTCTATGTTACTTTAGGTTCAACATTATATAGGTTCTATGTTACTTTAGGTTCTAAGTTACTTTAGGTTCCATGTTACTTTAGGTTCTACGTTACTTTAGGTTCAACATTATATAGGTTCTATGTTACTTTAGGTTCTAAGTTACTTTAGGTTCAACATTATATAGGTTCTATGGTACTTTAGGTTCTAAGTTACTTTAGGTTCCATGTTACTTTAGGTTCTATGTTACTTTAGGTTCTACGTTACTTTAGGTTCAACATTATATAGGTTCTATGGTACTTTAGGTTCTAAGTTACTTTAGGTTCCATGTTACTTTAGGTTCTACGTTACTTTAGGTTCAGCATTATATAGGTTCTATGTTACTTTAGGTTCTAAGTTACTTTAGGTTCCATGTTACTTTAGGTTCTATGTTACTTTAGGTTCTACGTTACTTTAGGTTCAACATTATATAGGTTCTATGTTACTTTGGGTTCAACATTATATAGGTTCTATGTTACTTTAGGTTCTAAGTTACTTTAGGTTCCATGTTACTTTAGGTTCTACGTTACTTTAGGTCCCTTGTTACTTTAGGTTCTATGTTACTTTAGATTCTACGTTACTTTAGGTTCAACATTATATAGGTTCTATGTTACTTTAGGTTCTAAGTTACTTTAGGTTCTATGTTACTTTAGGTTCTACGTGACCTTAGGTTCTATGTTACTTTAAGTTCTACGTTACTTTAGGTTCAACATTATATAGGTTCTAAGTTACTTTAGGTTCTAAGTTACTTTAGGTTCCATGTTACTTTAGGTTCTATGTTACTTTAGGTCCCTTGTTACTTTAGGTTCTATGTTACTTTAGGTTATACGTTACTTTAGGTTCCATGTTACTTTAGGTTCTATGTTACTTTAGGTTCTACGTTACTTTAGGTCCCTTGTTACTTTAGGTTCTATGTTACTTTAGGTTCAACATTATATAGGTTCTATGTTACTTTAGGTTCTAAGTTACTTTAGGTTCCATGTTACTTTAGGTTCTACGTTACTTTAGGTCCAACATTATATAGGTTCTATGTTACTTTAGGTTCTACTTTACTTTAGGTTCAACATTATATAGGTTCTATGGTACTTTAGGTTCTACGTTACTTTAGGTTCCATGTTACTTTAGGTTCTATGTTACTTTAGGTTCTACGTTACTTTAGGTCCCTTGTTACTTTAGGTTCTATGTTACTTTAGATTCTACGTTACTTTAGGTTCAACATTATATAGGTTCTATGTTACTTTAGGTTCTAAGTTACTTTAGGTTCTATGTTACTTTAGGTTCTACGTGACTTTAGGTTCTATGTTACTTTAAGTTCTACGTTACTTTAGGTTCAACATTATATAGGTTCTAAGTTACTTTAGGTTCTAAGTTACTTTAGGTTCCATGTTACTTTAGGTTCTATGTTACTTTAGGTCCCTTGTTACTTTAGGTTCTATGTTACTTTAGGTTCTACGTTACTTTAGGTTCTATGTTACTTTGGGTTCTACGTTACTTTAGGTTCTACGTTACTTTAGGTTCTATGTTACTTTACGTTCTACGTTACTTGAGCCTATTAGGGCCAGACGAAGAATCATAGTATCAAACCTTTCTCTGTGGAGAGGAACCAGTTCTGCTGCCGGCCATTCTTCCTCCTCCTGGTGCTGATATAAAAGGTGGCTGCAGGTGGAGCTGAGCTGCAGGTGGAGGTGAGCTGCAGAGTGTGGAGGTGAGCTGCAGGTGGAGCTGAGCTGCAGAGTGTGGAGGTGAGCTGCAGGTGGAGCTGAGCTGCAGAGTGTGGAGGTGAGCTGCAGAGTGTGGAGGTGAGCTGCAGGTGGAGCTGAGCTGCAGAGTGTGGAGGTGAGCTGCAGGTGGAGCTGAGCTGCAGGTGGAGCTGAGCTGCAGAGTGTGGAGCTGAGCTGCAGAGTGTGGAGGTGAGCTGCAGGTGGAGGCGCCATGGCGTCCACGCTGGTCGTCCTGCTGCTCCCGGTCGTCCCTCTGGTGTCGGCGTCTCATTACTTCGGGGCTTTGGCGACTTTCAGCTTCAAAGGACAAAACCTTTCAGCATGAGGAACGTCTGGTGGAGCAGCAGTCACTTCCTCCAACCGTTCTTGTGTGTGTTGAAAGCCTTTCTGCTCCGTCTCCATCGTCAAGCGGACCAGTAAAAACATTAGACACAACTTGATTATCTGTTTGTTTATCTGCTGGACTCTGTCAGGAAGAGTTTATATTGTGATTTACTTCATTATTGTACATTTATTTTATTTTAAGAGGTCCAAAGCAACGACAAGTATAGTGAAGACACTGATGGCTGAAACCGTTAAGTCTTTTAACCTTTGGAAAGCAGATCGAGCTATGAAAATGTTGCTAGGATGTTATGGAATGTATTGTTGTCAAGTGATTAATGCATTTTATTTAAGAATATCATTATTTAGTTGTATATATAGAATATATATATATATAGTAATTCTCTGCATCTTCGAGTAACTACTTCTGAGGGACTGCTACAGACACAATGAACAGAATTAGAGCTGCATTCATCGTCTATAATGAAAAACAGTCAAATCAAAGTTTGAAACTTCAAGCTGAAGCGGCACCAGACCACTAAACATCCAGTAAATAGTGTAAACCAACGAGTTCATCCTCAGAAATAACTCATCATTACTGAAAATAAGAAAGAAACTATTTCACATACAGGCTGTAATGAAATTCCTTCATTGCTCTGGAATTGTACGGGCTGGTGGAGGTTGTCTGGGTTTACCTTGGTGAAAATGTTGGTCTCTCAAGTAAAAGGTTTGGAATCATTGATCTAGAGGAAGATTTTCAGGATGAAATTAGACAATTCAGAGAATTCATGAAGGAGAACAGGTCAGCTCGTTCACGGCTGAATCTTGTAGGAGGAAGAAGACGTCAGTCTGTTCCTACATGTTGACACTGAGACGCTATTTGACTTTACCTGTGACCACTGCTCATTCACAAACCCAAACTTTGGAAAATGTACCACCACAATGGGGCAAAGCAGACGAATCGCCTCTCTGATGGCCATGAGACTGATGTTCTCAGAAAACTGACTTGACCCTTCTCGTCAAAGCCCCGCAGCCAGGAAAACAAGGAAGAGAGCCCCGGGAAGGTAGAGCGTGTTTACTGGGCTGCTGTTCATCGCTGCCATGGAGCTCTTTCCATTTGCTGCTGCTACTGTTTATCGTTGAATTTCTTTTTGCTCATCTGCAGGATTTGCATTAGAAAGTCAGGCTGGTCTGCTGCTGCACATCTTGTGTCTCGGTTTAGCTAAAACCTGATTGAAGTTTTTTTGTTTTTGTTACAACAAAGTTAAAGATAGGTTGTTTTGTTTTTCTTCCCTTGTCCTGTTCGGCAGCTTGGGCCAACAACATGATGTGATCTAGAACCTTCTGGAGTCAGAACAGTTTTTGGTCTTGAACAGGAAGAGACCTGGAGTCTCCTCCTGTTGCTGCTTTATTAGAAGTTGGTATGGCTGCTGTACGGGGGGGGGGGGGGGGGGGGGGGGGGGGGGGGCGCTCAAAGAGAGAAGACTGAGGGGGAGAGAGAGGGGGAGAACATACAATACCCTTGTTAGTACTACATATATTATTTACAGTTATCACACTGATCCAAATACTTTCCAACTGTTATTAGATTAACCAGCCTGAGCAGCTCTATCTAGACCATAACATGATTTTCCAGATTAACCAGCCTGAGCAGCTCTATCTAGACATGAACATGATTTTCTAGATTAACCAGCCTGAGCAGCTCTATCTAGACAGTAACATGATTTTCTAGATCAACCAGCCCGAGCGGCTCTATCTAGACAGGAACATGATTTTCTAGATTAACCAGCCTGAGCGGCTCTATCTAGACAGGAACATGATTTTCTAGATTAACCAGCCTGAGCAGCTCTATCTAGACAGTAAGATGATTTTCTAGATTAACCAGCCTGAGCAGCTCTATCTAGACAGTAAGATGATTTTCTAGATTAACCAGCCTGAGCTGCTCTATCTAGACAGGAACATGATTTTCTAGATTAACCAGCCTGAGCAGCTCTATCTAGACAGTAAGATGATTTTCTAGATTAACCAGCCTGAGCAGCTCTATCTAGACAGTAAGATGATTTTCTAGATTAACCAGCCCGAGCAGCTCTATCTAGACAGGAACATGAAGCAGGAACATGAATTAACAAAGAGGCAACAACAAAAGAGGAACATGATTTTGAGAGTTGAACGAATGATGGTAGAAAACAAGTGACATCAGTAACACATGTCAAGAGGAGTGGAAATGTGCGTGTGTGTGTGTGTGTGTGTGTGTGTGTGTGTGTGTGTGTGTGTGTGTGTGTGTGTGTGTGTGTGTGTGTGTGTGTGTGTGTGTGTGTGTGTGTGTGTGTGTGTGTGTGTGTGTGTGTGTGAGTGTGTGTGTGTGTGTGTGTGTGTGTGGTCGGAACTGTTGTGGGGGGACCTGTAGCGACACCCCGTGGTCCGAGGCCATTGGGCCCGGACGCTGCCACCCCAGTGGCCGGCAGCCCCCTAGGGGAGGCCCCAGCAAACCACCCCAGAGAGCCATGCCCCAGCCCAGGAAGCACCAGACGGAAAATGCAGAGAGGACCCCCACCAATTCTCCAATAATCCAACCGCGAATGGGGAGGGAGAACCGGAACCGTGGAGTGTTGGATGCATGTAGAGGTGTGTCTTTGTGTTTGGAAGAAGTGGGTGCAATGTGTGTGTCTAGGGTGCGGTTTAAAATTGGGGGGTAGCGGGGCCCGGGTGTTCTACCGCTGCCAAGCGGAAGAACCCTGAAAGCGGCTTACCCCCTCAAGACCCTGCGTAACTAGGTGTGGTTAAAATTGTGGGTGGTGCAAAGTCGGGAGACGACCCAGACCGCAATTAAGTAGCCTGGATCCCCCCACTCTAGGCACCGCCCAACTGTTCCCTATTGTGGAGTGAAGTGAGGTGAGGTAGGGGGGTTGTGAGGGAGGGAGGTCCCTCCATTACTAGGACCTTGGCCCAGTTGGACCCCCCGCGCTGCCCCACCCCACCCCTGAGCGGCCGGCCTAAAACCCGAGGAACAACACCCCCCTCCTGAAAAGGCGCTGCAAGAGGACTCGGGCAGGAAGCCTCCACCCCACCCAACGGCCGGACAGCAGAGTCTAAGACACGCAGTCCTCAGTATGAGCCCGGCTGGAAGCCAGAGGTTAGGGAACCCCCCAAACTTCCCACACACCTTAACCCTCCCCCTTTTTTTTTTTTTTAAGTTTCTTTCACTCTTTTTTCACACACACACGCACGCACGCACGCACGCACGCACGCACGCACGCACGCACACACACACCTCTCCCATATTACAGGTCACTCTCAGTCAACTGTCCATCCATCCAACCCCCCCAGATCAGGGAGCGAGGCAGACCCGGACACGACATTGGGGGAGGGGTGAAGAGGGAGGACTCACCCCCGGCACCGCAGCGGGCACCCCCACCAGAAAGGGGAAGGTACACCGCACCCAGGGTCACGACGCAACATCCCCCCCCGGGCAGACGGCCCAGCCGAGGCCCAATCCCATCCCAGTGGGACCACCCCCGGCCCAGAGCATATCCCCCCACACACACATCCCCCAGCACTCCCCAGGTCAGGCCGCAGCCTCCCCAGCATAGACGCTAGCACCCCCCCAGCCCGCAGAGCCGCCAACCACCCAAGCCAAGGCGCCCCAACCACTGACGGCCCCCAGAGCCCAGGGGCGGAGCCACCACCCCCCCACAGAGCTTCATGGTGTATTTAATTATTGGGGACCAGGTGGACTCAAATTGTGTCGAATGGTTTTTTCCACAAGCAGACATTCTCTCCACTGTGATGTGGTCTAGAAGTAAGTTTTTAAATAACTTTATATTCAGATTACTTTGGGATTTCCAGTTCATGAGCCTTTTTTGCGACGTTTCGGGAAACCAGGAGCAACAGGACTCATTTTATTCTCTTTTAATTTCTGTGAGATCTCCTGACAAGCAAAGTGCAGGTGAGACTGGAATAGGGGGGCCCAGGTAGAACCATAAACCTTCACTAATCCTTTGATAGAACGTTTGGACTGGTGTACACAGCCAAAGTGTGTGTAGATAGTATCAGGGAGATCACAGTGTGTAGATAGTATCAGGGAGATGACAGTGTGTAGATAGTATCAGGGAGAACACAGTGTGTAGATAGTATCAGGGAGATCACAGTGTGTAGATAGTATCAGGGAGATCACAGTGTGTAGATAGTATCAGGGAGATGACAGTGTGTAGATAGTATCAGGGAGATCCCAGTGTGTAGATCAGGGGTCTCCAACTCACGGGCCGCGGGCCATTTGCGGCCCGCGATTGAAGTGGACCTCCAACACGCGAAGTGAGAGGAAACGTTGTGGTGTTGTGTTTACTTACTTGGGTAAGTTCATGTACTCTTAAGGATAGTTGGCTGGAAGAACAAGACATCCATCTTTTGTAAGTAGTGTAAGGTCAGTGAATAATAGTTTTGCTGAAACAGTCGACAACATTGGGTATTAGCTCGATAAGTACATCTTTCCATTAATCATTCCGTAAAAGTTGAGCTTTAATTATGACATCACTCAATTTAAACCATGGCAGGAGGCCCCCCCACACAAAACCCTCTTCACTCCTGGTTGCCTACCCACAACTAATAAACCAAACTTTATGACCCTCAATAATTACATCTAAACAGAAACTCCCATGATGCACTGCGGAGCGGATGGCTGCAGTGCATCGTGGGAGTTTCTGTACGTTGCGTTTTAGCTGCTGTTGTGGGTTATTTTAGGTTTGTATTGTTGGTAATGATTGTGTGGTGTTTTTGTTGCTTTGTTCATGTAGTTAGTTAATTCATCTAGTTTAGTTTGGTTTATTAGTTGTGGGTGGGTAACCAGGAGTGAAGAGGGTTCTGTGTGGGGGGGGGGCTCCTGCCATGGTGATCTTGATAATGGCTGAGGGTCATATTAAAAGCTTATATCATCCATCCATCCATCCATCCTTCCATCCATCCATCCATCCATCCTTCCATCCAGCCATCTATCCATCCAGCCATCCATCCATCCATCCTTCCATCCAGCCATCTATCCATCCAGCCATCCAGCCATCCATCCTTCCATCCATCCATCTATCCATCTAGCCATCCATCCATTTTCTTCCTCTTATCTAGTCCAGGTCGTGGAGGCAGCAGTCTCAGCAGGGATGTCCAGACGTCCCTCACCCCAGACACGTCCTCCAGCTCTTCCGGTGGGACCCCAAGGCGTTACCAGGCCAGCCGAGAGACATAGTCTCTCCAGCGTGTCCTAAGTCTGTCCCGAGGGACATGCCCGAAACACCTCCCAAGGGAGGCGTCCAGGGGGCATCCCAATCAGATGCCCGAGCCTCAGCTGGCTCCTCTGGATGTTTAGGAGCAGTGGCTCTACTCCGAGCTCCTCCCTGGTGACTGAGCTCCTCACCCTATCTCTAAGGGGGCGCCCAGCCTCCCTACGGAGGAAACTCATTTCAGCCGCTTGGATCTGGGATCTCCTTCTTTCGGTCATGATCCAAAGCTCATGACCATAGGTGAGGGGAGGAACGAAGATCGAACCAAACTCCTGCTCCGGGCGTACAGGGACCGGACAGCCCTTAGCAATGGGTCCTGAACTCCATACTCCCAGAGCACCCCCCACAGGATGTCCCGAGGGACACGGTCGAACGCCTTCTCCAGTTCCACAAAACACATGTAGACTGATTGGGCAAACTCCCATGAGCCCTCGAGTAGCCAGTGGAGAGTATAGAGCTGGTCCAGTGTTCCGCGACCTGGACAAAAACCGCATTGTTCCTCTTGGATCCGAAGTTCGACTAACGGCCGGATCCTCCTCTCCAGTACCCTGGAATTTGACTTCCCCAGGGAGGCTGAGGAGTGTGATCCCCCTGTAGTTGGAACACACCCTCCGATCCCCCTTCTTAAAGAGAGGGACTACCACCCCGGTCTGCCAGTCCAGAAGTACTGTCCCCGACCGCCACGCAATGTTGCAGAGACGTGTCAGCCACAGCAGTCCCTGCACATCCAGAGACTTAAGGAACTCAGGGCGATTCTTTTCCACTCCCGGTGCCTTGCCACCGAGGTGCTTAGCATCTACCTCAGTGACTTCAGCTTGGGTAATGGACGAGTCTACCTCTGAGAACCCAGACTCTGCTTCCTCAGCAGAAGACGTGATGGTGGGATTCAGGAGGTCTTTGAAGTATTCCTTTCTCCACCCAACGACATCTCCGGTCAAGGTCAGCAGCTCCCCACCTCCACTGTAAACAGTGTTGGTGAAAAACTGCTTCCCCCTCCTCAGGCGCCGGACGGTTTGCCAGAATTTCCTCGGGGCCGAACGATAGTCCTCCTACATGGCCTCCCCGAACCCCTCCCAGACCCGAGTAAAAATCACTCACCACTTGTTTTGGCACTGGTGCACCTGCATCGTGTCTTTCTGACAACATCTGGACCACAGCGACACCGGAGATGTTGGGGCCTGTCAGGACTCCTTGATTTAGGAATTTGTGTCCAGTTGGGCCATTTGGTCTGGCCAGTTTTTTCACCACTGAGCCTGTCACATCAAAACACACTGTGTGGGGAGTTTTCTTTGCAAAAGTTTTGTCCGTGAGCATCTGCGTCTGACTACCGTAGTGATCGGAAAACTCTAGTCCGATGTCGCTGATGCTACCACTGTATTTAAACAATTGAAGTGACTTGATTGGATCTTTGCCACTCAATTCCATGTCATTTCTCTCTTGCTTTGCTTTCCACAGGGGAGCCAAATTGGGTAGACGGCTCAGCTCTGGAGCTCCAAAATCCATCAGTTTGGTAGCCTGTGACGCTCGCCATACATGGGGTTCCTTCCTGCCCTCACACAGGTCTGAGGCTACCTGCACACGCAAGTGTCCAGACATGAAGCGCTTGGAGTGACCTGTGTGCTTGGACTCATCGATGTTTTCAATATTGCACTTCGGGATCATTGGGCAGTTGTGTGCAGGCTCTTTCTCACATTTAATTTCAAGATGGCTAAGACACTCTTTGCCTCTGATCACTATATAATCTGTTGTCTGTGAGGGATAGACCTTGACTCTTTTGAATATAAATGTACATGTGCTTTTAACTTCTTTCCAGATGTGTTTGTTTATAGTGTGAGTCAAGATGCCAGGCTTCAAAACTGTATAATCCCTCTTTTGTGTTGAACACTTGTCCTTGTACTCCACTTCTTCAGGAATAAACTCTATCCGCTTATCAAATGGAACATGAAGCAGAAATTCCTGATCTTGTACTTGAGAAAGAGGAACCTGACTCTGTTCTTTCAGTGTCAATCGTTTCTGGATTCGTGCTGTGACTCGAGAACCCTAAAGCCGTCCAGACATTGTATCTGTTTAATTTCACAACAGTGTACTTTGCAGAGGTCCTGTTGTCCAGCTGCTCACTCAGCTCAGTCTGCTCTGGCCTGAGGTGAGGCGATGCGTCCCTCATCCAGACGTATGGCCTCCTTTGCTGAGCAAGCAACTTCCAGCAGGGAATCCCTGTCAACTGCTGGCTGTTTGGGCATCGAGTTGAAGGATACGAGTTAAAACATTAAAGTTAGTACTAACAAAACATATTTGCAAACAACTTTAAGAACTTTATTAGTCCCTCACGAGGGGAAGTTAACAGATTGAAATCACACCATGGTAAATGCTATGCAATTTAAAACATTGATTTATATTTCAAAGAAACTAGAAAATACATGCAGGCTTGTTGTGGTTGTAGTAATGTTAAAATTAAACTTAGAATATGTAAGGGTCCCTCTTGTGTCGGTCAAGTCTGCGTCACTTACGTGTTTGTCGCTTCCTGTTTAATTTTGAAGTCTGTCTCGTCTGTTTCCACCTGTCCTCACGCCCTCTGTGTGTCTGACTAGGGTTGATTTGTAGCACCTGTGTCTTCCCTTGTGTATTGAAGCCCCTCTTCCTCTGGTCTTGGTGCTCAGTCATCATGGAGCTTGTCTCGTGACCCCAGCCAGTCTTCTCTATAGTTGGCTGGTGGCTGGTGTGCACACGACAACCAGCACAGTGGTCTGTGGGATTGTTATGCTTAGTGTGTTGCTCTCTCTTGTGGGTGTCCATGTTTTCCCCGAGGGGTTTGTCAGGGAGCACACAAACCCTATGCAGCAGCAGTGGGTTCAATTATGATGGACGGGTCAACACTCTTGAACTTTCACTCCTGACAAAGTTTTCATGACTGAAACAGTCTCTGCCCAGTGAAGGAGAACAGAGTTATTACAGGTAGAACATGCAAACTCACACGAGACCACCTGCTGTGAGGAGACACAAGGAAACAACAAACATTGGCTTTCCTGTCGGCGCGTTTCTTCATATTGTCCATGCTGAGTGCAGTTTGCATGTTCACCCTATGCATCTCTGACATTTTCAGTTGGAAACAGATCTAATAATCAGCTGTGCTTTAATCACAGAAGACTTGTTGGAGTTTGGAGACAAACAGTTTTAACGCTGGTACACTGAATAATAATGAAATCTATCGTTGTTCCTGTTGCAGGACTGAGAAACTGTCACAGGACAAACTGCCTGAAAGGGTTTAAAAGTCAAAGTCGATGTTTAGAGCAGATTCACGTTAGTTCAGGATCCACATTCATCCCAGTTTGATGACTGACGGTCCGACTGGCGACACGACAGCAGAGTCACCTCTGATCCAGAGATCGACCGGTTCTCACACAAGGTCCAGGACAGGAACTGAAAAGGTTTAAATTCATCAAAAAATGAAAGGCTCCTCCTTGTTAATGATGCTTCCTTTGTTTTTCTTTCACTTTGTTTCCACTAAAATCCTCATAACGATTCAATAGTTGCTGATTGGATCTGGATCTGCAGAAATGTGGGAACTCCTCCTTTCTGCTTCTTGTCTGAGGCTCCGGCAGTTTCTGCTGCTTTCTTCAAAATGTACTCCTCTCAGTGTGATCCTGTAACTCAGTGAGGGTTATTTTTTTTAATATCCTCTTTATTCGACTTTTTCTCAGAGAAAATGTTCAGAGTTTCTGTTCTGCGGTTGTTTCGCCTCCTGTGAGCTTTTGGAATGACGAAATTCAGAGTAATGTCAACCTGCAGCCACTAGATGGCAGACTGAGTCCAGGACTGAGCTTCTGGGAGTCCCTGGAGGACACACACGCACACGCACACGCACACGCACACGCACACGCACACGCACGCACGCACATGCACGCCGTTCTAGTCATTTGGTATCATGTTCATTATTACTATTATTACTACCTCATTGTGTGTCTGGGTCTGGAGCTGGAGCTTCTCTGTTCTTGCTGGATTTGACCTTTTTATTCATTTTATTCATCATTCAGACCTTTCAGAATAAAAGATGAATCCGTTTTAAACCCTCAGAGCTTTTCAGTCTTTAATTCACAGGCTAATGTGAGAATTTAGAGTTTCTCATCGTCTCTCATTGTTTTCCTCTTCGACATCAATGATTCACAGCCTGTTTCTACACAAATGTTTATCATTGTAGACCTCAAACACACACACACACACACACACACACACACACACACACACACACACACACACACACACACACACACACACACACACACACACACACACACACACACACACACACACTATGACCCGGTCGACACGGGCCAACGACACAAAGTCTGATCCTCTGTTTGATTTTATCGTATCTGAGGTTCTGGACAAAGTCCAAATGTTTTCACACACAAAACACACTGATGTGGTACTTAGATGATTTGATGTGACTGGAGAACTACAGGAGGGTGGAGAGAGGGTGGAGGGGTGGAGAAAAGGCGGAGAGAAGGTGGACAGAAAGTAGACAGAAGAACGTGAGGAAGGGTGGAGAGATGGTGGAGAGAAGTTAGAGAGAAGGTGGACAGAAGGTGGAGAAAAGATGGAGAGAAGGTGGAGAGACGATAGAGAGAAGGTGGAGAGGCAATGGAGTGACGATAGAGAGAAGGTGGAGGGATGATGGAGAGAAGGTGGAGAGATGATAGAGAGAAGGTGGAGAGATGATGGAGAGAAGGTGGAGAGACGATAGAGAGAAGGTGGAGAGATGATGGAGAGAAGGTGGAGAGACGATGGAGAGACGATAGAGAGAAGGTGGAGAGACGATGGAGAGAAGGTGGAGCGATGATGGAGAGAAGGTGGAGAGACGATATAGAGAAAGTGGAGAGATGATGGAGAGAAGGTGGAGAGATGATGGAGAGAAGGTGGAGAGACGATGGAGAGAAGATAGAGAGAAGGTGGAGAAAAGATGGAGAGAAGGTGGAGAGACGATATAGAGAAGGTGGAGAGATGATGGAGAGAAGGTGGAAAGACGATAGAGAGAAGGTGGAGAAAAGATGGAGAGAAGGTGGAGAGATGATATAGAGAAGGTGGAGAGATGATGGAGAGAAGGTGGAGAGACGATAGAGAGGAGGTGGAGAAAAGAGGTAGAGAAGGTGGAGAGACGATATAGAGAAGGTGGAGAGATGATGGAGAGAAGGTGGAGAGACGATGGAGAGACGATGGAGAGAAGGTGGAGAGACGATATAGAGAAGGTGGAGAGATGATGGAGAGAAGGTGGAGAGACGATGGAGAGAAGGTGGAGAGACGATGGAGAGACGATAGAGAGAAGGTGGAGAAAAGATGGAGAGAAGGTGGAGAGACGATATAGAGAAGGTGGAGAGATGATGGAGAGAAGGTGGAAAGACGATAGAGAGAAGGTGGAGAAAAGATGGAGAGAAGGTGGAGAGACGATATAGAGAAGGTGGAGAGATGATGGAGAGAAGGTGGAGAGACGATAGAGAGAAGGTGGAGAAAAGATGGAGAGAAGGTGGTGAGACGATATAGAGAAGGTGGAGAGATGATGGAGAGAAGGTGGAGAGACGATAGAGAGAAGGTGGAGAGACGATGGAGAGACGATAGAGAGAAGGTGGAGAGATGATGGAGAGAAGGTGGAGAGACGATAGATAGAAGGTGGAGAGATGATGGAGAGAAGGTGGAGAGAAGGTGGAGAGAAGGTGGAGAGAAGGTGGAGAGACGATGGAGAGATGATAGAGAGAAGGTGGAGAGATGATAGAGAGAAGGTGGAGAGATGATGGAGAGAAGGTGGAGAGAAGGATGAGGCTCCGTCACTCACCCTATCAAACCATTTCAAGCAGCAGGTGAAACTTTCTGAGAAAATCTAGATTTTCAAAAGAAAAGTCTTCCGGGCGGCGACTCTGAAGCTCCCTGACGCCGCAGGAGGAGGAGCTAACTAGCATTAGCCTCACAGCGCCAGCAGAGGAGGAGCTGACTAGCATTAGCCTCACAGCGCCAGCAGAGGAGGAGCTAACTAGCATTAGCCTCACAGCGCCAGCAGAGGAGGAGCTAACTAGCATTAGCCTCACAGCGCCAGCAGAGGAGGAGCTAACTAGCATTAGCCTCACAGCGCCAGCAGAGGAGGAGCTGACTAGCATTAGCCTCACAGCGCCAGCAGAGGAGGAGCTAACTAGCATTAGCCTCACAGCGCCAGCAGAGGAGGAGCTAACTAGCATTAGCCTCACAGCGCCAGCAGAGGAGGAGCTAACTAGCATTAGCCTCACAGCGCCAGCAGAGGAGGAGCTAACTAGCATTAGCCTCACAGCGCCAGCAGAGGAGGAGATTTCACACCTGAAGGTTTCATTCATGTGGAGACGATTCACTAGTAACTGTTTGGTTTTTGTGAAAACATTAATCAGCGTTCTCCACAGGAACCACAGCATAGAACAACTTTACAGTTTGTTGTGGTTCTATGTGGCCAGGATGGGACTGGACGGTTCTTAGCCTTAGAGAAAGGAGAGATGGAGAGGAGGAGAGCGAGGAGAGGAGGAGAGGAGGAGAGGGGGAGGAGGAGAGAGAAGTGGAGGAGGACAGAGGAGGAGTAAGAGCAGGAGAGAGGAGGAGAGGAGAGAGGAGTGGAGAAGGAGAGAGGAGGAGTAAGAGCAGGAGAGAGGAGGAGAGGAGGAGGAGGAGAGAGGAGTGGAGAAGGAGAGAGGAGGAGTAAGAGCAGGAGAGAGGAGGAGAGGAGGAGAGGAGGATAGCGAGGAAAGCCGGAGGATCGGTCCTCCGGAGAAAAGCTGCCTGGTGACCCAGTTGCCTGCAGCTCTGAGGAGAAGAACTGGAGGAGGAGTGGAGGAGAAGAGGGGGATGAGGTGGAGGTGAAACATGTGAGATGATTAATGTGTTCTGGGAGAAACGAGAGAGGAGCTGCTGCCGAAACGTCACGGCGTTCACACATCACGGAGCTCCGCCTCCCACTGGGAGGAAACCAGCAACTTGGTACTTTTATTTTGACAGGCTTGTGTTTAGAGCTCATTGTTCTCTGCTGAGTGTGTGTGTGTGTGTGTGTGTGTGTGTGTGTGTGTGTGTGTGTGTGTGTGTGTGTGTGTGTGTGTGTGTGTGTGTGTGTGTGTGTGTGTGTGTGCGCTTCTAACTTCTAGCGTTATTCCAACTCCAGTCCTCCTCCTCATTCCTGGAGAACCTCAGTGAGCTCCTCTCTCCTCCTCATTCCTGGAGAACCTCAGTGAGCTCCTCTCTCCTCCTCACTCCTGGAGAACCTCAGTGAGCTCCTCTCTCCTCCTCACTCCTGGAGAACCTCAGTGAGCTCCTCTCTTCTCCTCCTCACTCCTAGAGAACCTCAGTGAGCTCCTCTCTTCTCCTCCACACTTCTAGAGAACCTCAGTGAGCTCCTCTCTTCTCCTCCACACTTCTAGAGAACCTCAGTGAGCTCCTCTCTCCTCCTCACTCCTGGAGAACCTCAGTGAGCTCATCTGTTCTCCTGCTCCCTCAGTGTGATGACCTGGTTCCTTCCATCTGTTCCTCCTAACCTAAAGCGTCCCCTCCCTCTGGTTTGTTCATCTGAAGTTCTCAGAGGACACACGAGTTCCTACCTCCTACCTCCTACCTCCTACCTCCTACCTCCTACCTCCTACCTCCTACCTCCTACCTCCTACCTCCTACCTCCTACCTCCTACCTCCTACCTCCATGCATGGTGGCCATCAGAGCGTCAGAGGCGACGCTGATCTGCAGAGGGGCAGAGCTGATCTGCAGAGGGGCAGAGCTGATCTGCAGGCAGACGATGGAGCCAATCAGCCACAGCCAATCAGAAAACAGCAGGGCGGCGCCGATGAACCAATGGAAGCTGGATGTGGACCAGAAGACGATGAAGAGGAAAACTTGGGGGCTTTAAAGCACTGTAGAGAGGAGGATGATGATGATGATGATGATGATGATGATGATGATGATGATGATGATGATGATGATGATGATTTTGTTAGTAAGAGTAGTTTCATTGTGTCACAAGTTAGTGGAGGAAGATGCTCTACAATCTAATGCTAGAGGGGGAAGATGCTCTATAATCAGATACTAGTGGAGGAAGATGCTCTATAATCAGATACTAGTGGAGGAAGATGCTCTATAATCAGATACGAGTGGAGGAAGATGCTCTATAATCTGATGTTAGAGGAGGCAGATGTTCTATAATCTGATGTTAGAGGAGGCAGATGTTCTATAATCTGATGTTAGAGGAGGCAGATGCTCTATAATCTGGGTTAGAGGAAGAAGATGGTCAATAATCTGATGTTGGCTCTTCCTGAAGACACAGTAATTTTCAGGTGCCCAAGTGCATGCTGGGAAGTGTAAATGACAAAAGCAGAGCATCTCTCTGCAGAGCGCCCAGCCACTCTGTCAGGACTCGTCTTGAACAGACTCAATACTCCCGAGGTTCGATCCAGCGTCTGATGGCTGAACGCAGCGTGGCGAGCTCGCCATCAGGCGCTCGCCATCATGCGCTCGCACGGCGGCGTGCAGCCGGGACTTCCTGTCCGAGCTGCAGGAAGCAGACCTGGTTGTAAAAGTGGGACATTAAGTAGGACAGCCGAGAGCTAAAAACAGAAGCAGAGGGATGTGACGGGGCGGGGACGCACCGGGTGTTTACAATCATTCACTATAAAGCTCCAGGTAACTGTGACTCTTCAACATGAACCATCATTGACCCAGTTACAGTTACAGTTACTCTCTAAAGTTCCAGCATTCTCATTCTCAATAGCATTAGCTGAAGCTGTGGGACTAACTGTTGTTATTGCATCAAACTCCAGTTTACTGAAGGAGGAGCCTCGTTAATCCAAAACAATCCTGACAGCAACATGATTATTGAGCCATTGAGTCATTAGCATGCTCAAATAGCTGTTCAAATTATCTAAACTAATCATACGTTTTCATCTCTTTGGAGGAATTAGTTTTTTCTGTATCAACTCCTACAATGAATCGGTCCATTATTCTCTGCATCCACCCCACAGTCCAGATTCCCCCCCATCTGCCCGACAGTGGTTCAGTCCAGATTCCCCCCCCCCATCTGCCCGACAGTGGTTCAGTCCAGATTCCCCCCCCCCATCTGCCCGACAGTGGTTCAGTCCAGATTCCCCTCCATCTGCCCGACAGTGGTTCAGTCCAGATTCCCCTCCATCTGCCCGACAGTGGTTCAGTCCAGATTCCCCTCCATCTGCCCGACAGTGGTTCAGTCCAGATTCCCCCCCATCTGCCCGACAGTGGTTCAGTCCAGAGTCCCCTCCATCCTCCTCACAATGGTTCGGTCCAAATTCCTGTTGATCAGTGGAAGTGTGTCAGAAGTTGTCAGGTCTCTGTGGGTACGTCTGAATTGTCACTAATATCTCCTTTTTTTGTTTGTGTTTGTCTGTCTGAATTCTCAATAAGCAAAGGAAAGGAGGCATGATGCTTCCTTTAGAACCTCCTTTAGCCTAGGAACCACTGATGCTTCCTTTAGAACCTCCTCTAGCCTAGGAACCACTGATGCTTCCTTTAGAACCTCCTTTAGCCTAGGAACCACTGATGCTTCCTTTAGAACCTCCTTTAGCCTAGGAACCACTGATGCTTCCTTTAGAACCTCCTTTAGCCTAGGAACCACTGATGCTTCCTTTAGAACCACCTTTAGCCTAGGAA
>NC_137636.1:38494717-38527217 GCF_963383615.2 Lipophrys pholis | reverse complement strand
CTGAAACACGCAATCTGTTTCAGAAGACAAGTATTTATGATACTCAATAACCGGAATGAGGAACTCAACCTCAGGTTCCGTGTGAGAGGAAATGATTATGACTACGTTGTCTTCGCGAGCTCAGCTGGCATGAAATGCTTCGGCTGTGGTGAGGAGGGACACACGGTGAAGTCCTGTCCGCGGCGGGCTGAGTCGGCTCAGCCCGGTTCCGCGGAGTCCCGTGGCGCTGCTGCCACGACCGCCGCTGCCCCGATGCCGGGGCCGCGGGCCTCCGTCTGGGGGGTCCCCCCCCCGCTGGTGGCTCCGCAATCCGGGCTCCCGGGAGACGTGGTGGCTGGGGCTCAGTCCGAGCGGCCGATCGCGTCTCCTCGGGTTTTACCGAGGAGACGCGCTGCTGTGACCGACCAGGAGAGCATCAAACACAGGGTGAGTAATGTAAATACACCGGGTGGAGGTGTGAATGTGAGCGTGAATGAGGAGAGTATGTCGGGTGGAGCTGGAGAGGAAGGAGGAGTGAATGACACTGAATGCAGCGTGAATGAAAGAAATGTAAATATCACTGGTGAGGTGGAGGAGAAAAAAGAAAAAAAGAAAAAAAAGTGGTTGAAAAAAAGAGTGAGCCAGATATGGAGCAGGAAAGAGAAGAGGAAGGAGAAGGAAGGAGCAACATAGCTGATCGGGTGGAGGAGGTAGGAAGGAGTACAGCATGGGCAGAACAGGTGGAGGAGGCAGAGATGGAGGAAGAAAAAATTGGAAAAAATAAACCTGCAAAAAGGAGGAGGAAGAGAAAAAACAGTGAAACAAAGAAAATGTGTGGGGAGAATCGGGTGTCAGAAGACAGTGGAAACGAATATGCGTCAGATAACAGTGACATTTATTTTAACAGTTCTCAAAAAACCAAAGTACCGTACAGTGCAGAAAAATATAAGATGTTTTTACAGCAGACGAAAAACCAACACGTAGTAAAAGTAGAGGACCATTTCCCAGACCTCAGTCTTTTTATTTTTTCGGCCAGACTCCATCTGAGCAGCAGACAGGAGTCTGTCCTCACAGGACAGGAGTCTGTCCTCACAGAACAGGAGTCTGTCCTCACAGGACAGGAGGGTTTTAGATTAAGGAAACTTGTGCTGAAAGCCAAAAAACTTTTAGACGATGATGCTGACAGCCAAGTTTGTTTTAATTAATGTATTTGTTTTTATCCTAGTTTTAAACATCGCTTTTATCATGGATGTTTTTAAACTGGGTATTTTAAATGTGAACGGAGCAGAGATCTGAGAAAAAGACAAGCAATCTATGAGACAGCCACACTTAAAAAGATAGACGTCCTGTTCCTTCAGGAAACCCACAGTGATTTTAGTAATGAAGCTGAGTGGAGGAGGGAATGGAAAGGGGAGGCCATGTAGAGCCTCCACCCTCCTCTCAGTGGAGGAGTGGGCCTCCTCTTCTCCAGGGCTTCTAACCCCAACTCACTGGAGGTCCAGCACTGTGTACAGGGGAGGTTGCTTTTAATTAAAGCTCAGTTCCACCATTTTAAATGTGTTTTTATTAACTGTTACGCCCCAACAGCCGGTGCAGAGAGGAAGCAGTTTTTCCTCAAGTTAAGTGAGGTGGTAAGTGGGTGTGGGTCGGAGGACTATTTGTTTCTGGGTGGAGATTTTAATTGTACAGAAGACGCGGCATTAGACCGCAACCATGCAGAGCCTCATCCAGCCTCTCAGCACGCCTTAAGGCAGCTGGTCCACTCTCAGGGCATAGTGGACGTCTGGAGAAGGATGGTCCAACCTTAAGGTAGCTGGTCCACTCTCAGGACATAGTGGACGTCTGGAGAAGGATGGTCCAACCTTAAGGTAGCTGGTCCACTCTCAGGACATAGTGGACGTCTGGAGAAGGACGCATCCTGACTGCCGACAGTATACCTGGTCCCACTTTAGAGAGAGCAGGGTCTCCTCAGCCAGGTTAGATCGTATTTATTGTTTTAAACATCATTTTAATGTCTTTAAGAAGTCTGATATTTTACCTATTGGTTTTACTGATCATTGTTTACTTTTAAATAGTATTTTTTATCAGAAATGTTTTACCTAAAAGCGCCTACTGGCATTTTAATTCAGTTTTAACCTTTGATAGAAGTTTTAGAGAGGCTTTAATGTTTTTTTGGGAGGTTTTTAGAGAGAGGAAGGGTGATTTTAGCAGTCTTAGGCAGTGGTGGGACCACGGTAAGACTCAGATCAAACTCCTGTGTCAGCAGCACACCCTAAATGTCACAGGTGACATCACCAGGTCTATGAAGCATCTAGAGACTGAGATAGTGGAACTGGAACATCTAAATGAGTCCACAGGAGATCGAGGTTATATTGAAAGCCTCAAAAGCAAAAAAAGGGCTTTAGCCGACCTGCTGAACGTTAAAGTGCAGGGCGCATTGGTCCGGTCCCGGTATCAAACCATCTCTGGGACGGACGCTCCCTCTAGCTTCTTCTTCAGCCTGGAAAAAAGAACGGTCAGGGGAAAGTGGTCCACGCACTGCTCTCAGACACGGGGCAGGAGATCTCAGAACCAAGCCAGATGCGAAGGAGAGCGGTGAGCTTCTACGCGTCCCTGTACCGGAGTGAGTACAAGGAGGAGCAAGGTCTCCTCGAGGGGTTCCTGCGGGGACTGCCTCAAGTCTCCGAGGAGGAGCATGGTCTCCTCAAGGGGTTCCTGCGGGGACTGCCTCAAGTCTCCGAGGAGGAGCAAGGTCTCCTCGAGGGGTTCCTGCGGGGACTGCCTCAAGTCTCCGAGGAGGAGCATGGTCTCCTCGAGGGGTTCCTGCGGGGACTGCCTCAAGTCTCCGAGGAGACCAACAAACAGCTGGAGGCCTGCCTGGAAATGCAGGAGCTGCGGGCGGCACTGCAGGCGATGGCAACGGGCAGGTCTCCTGGTATTGATGGGCTCACCGCTGAGTTTTATAAAGCGTTCTGGGACATCCTAGGTAAGGATGTCCTAGACGTATTTAATGAGTGTCTGGCCTCTGGTTCCATGCCAGTGTCCTGCAGGCGGGCAGTCCTCACTTTGCTCCCTAAAAAAGGGAACCTGCAGGACATCAAAAACTGGTGCCCTGTGTCTTTGCTCTGTGTGGACTACAAACTCCTGTCCAAAGTATTGGCCTCCAGGCTGGGGAGGGTTATGGAGCAGGTCATCCACCGGGACCAGACCTACTGTGTCCCTGGCAGGTCCATGGTGGACAACGTCCACCTGATTCGTGATATTTTGGAAGTCTCTAGTTCTTTGGACATAGATGCTGGTCTAATTTCAGTAGACCAAGAAAAGGCTTTTGACCGCGTTGAACACGACTTCCTTTGGAGGGTCATGGAAAGCTTCGGGTTAAGTGCTGGTTTCATAGCTAAGATCAAGGTGCTGTACAGAGACATTGAGAGTGTGCTGAAGTTTAACGGCAGTCTGTGTGCTCCTTTTAGAGTGTGTAGAGGTGTCAGGCAGGGCTGCGCCCTGTCTGGGATGCTCTATGCACTCTCCCTGGAACCCCTCCTCAATAAGATACGTTCTAGTTTAGGGGGTCTGTTTTTACCGGGTTTTAGTGAAGGTGCAATTTTATCTGCTTATGCAGATGATCTTATTGTTTTTATCAGGAGTCAAGAAGAAATAGACCTTTTAAGTAAGATAATAAGGGATTTTAATGTGACATCAGCAGCGAGGGTCAACTGGGGAAAAAGTGAAGCCCTCGCTGTTGGCAAGTGGCATGGCGGTCTCCCAGTTCTTCCCCAGAATTTAACATGGAAAAAAGATGGTTTTAAATATTTAGGGATACATCTGGGTAAAGAACATTTTGTTCAGAAGAACTGGGAGACCGTCATGGAAAAGATTGAGGGTAAGCTCTCCAAGTGGAGGTGGCTCCTCCCCAAGATGTCACTCCGAGGTAGGGTTCTAGTTTTAAACAACCTGGTAGCATCTCAGCTGTGGCATCGGCTCACCAGTGTAGACCCTCCTCCAGGCCTCCTGGCTCAAATTCAAAAAAAAATTATAGATTTCTTCTGGGATGGTCTGCATTGGGTGCCACAGGGGGTGCTGTTTTTAGACAGAGAGGAGGGGGGTCAGGGCCTTGTCCACTTGGCCAGCCGGACTGCCACTTTTAGACTCCAGTTCCTGCAGAGGTACCTCACAGGCCCGGCAGATCTGGTGTGGAGAGGTGTGGCCAGCTGCATCCTGAGGCGTGTCAGTAAGTTGGGGTTGGATAATGTTCTGTTTTTAACTGATTCTAAATTCCTAAATCTCAAGGGGCTTCCTCCTTTTTATCAAAGTATTTTTAAATGCTGGGCTTTATTCACACATAGAAGGAGCCTGAAAGCCGACTCTCTGCACTGGCTGTTGAAAGAACCCCTGATCCACGGAGCCAGACTGGACATCAGCGGAACAACAACTCCTGGGCTGACGGGAAGGCTGATCCAGTCTGAGACCCTCACCGTGGGTCAGCTTGTGGATGCTGTGGGGCCGGACCTGAGCGACGCCCAGGCCCTGGGCTCTCGACTGAAGCTGCAGTCTGTCCGGGCGTCCCAGAGGCTCCTGGAGACCTGGAGGACGACACTCACGGCCAGAGACAGGAGCCTCCTGAGGAGATACAGCGAAGGAGAACTCTCCCCGGACGCTGCAGACCCCTTCCCTGAGGTCCTGCTGAGCCCGGGGCTGGGGGGATTGTCCGGCCCCCTCCTAGAAATCACACAGCCCGAGAGACTGTCGTTGCACAAGGCAGACAAACGGATTTTTTATCGGAACTGTGTGAAGAGCATCCACAAGGGTGGACTGAGCAACAGACCCCCCACTGTGTGGTCGCAAAGACTGGGTCAGGGCGGACCCGGTCCCCAGTGGAGGATCTTATATAAACCCCCCCTAAAGAAACCAACTGGAGACCTTCAGTGGAGGATTTTACACGGTGCGATCGCTTCCAATGCTTTTATCTCTGTTATTAATCCTGCTGTTTTAAACACTTTATCTGTTATTAATCCTTTTTTTTTAACACTTTATCTCTGTTATTAACCCTGCTGTTTTAAACACTTGCCCATTTTGCACAAAAAAAGAAAGTATTTATCATGTTTTTACTGAGTGCAAGAGACTTTCAGATTTCTTCACCCTTTTAACAATGGTTTTTACTCTTTTTAGTGTTGTTTTTACTGAGAGGATTTTTATCATGGGAGCAGGCTATAAAAAGAGTACAAAAGCAAAATGGCAGCTCCTGAACTTCCTCTCAGGTGAGGCAAAGATGGCCATATATGTCAGCAGGAGGAACAAGGTGGAGAACAGAGAAGGGCAGGATGTCATAGAAGTGTGGCGAGTCAACATCAAATCCAGACTCTGGCTTGAATACCGTTTTTTTAAACAAAACAATGATTTGAATGCTTTTAAAGAGGTCTGGTGTTTTAAAAACATTCTGTGCTGTACGGAAAACAATGAACTGCAATTTGCACATTTTTTAACATAAATGATTTTATAAGGCTCTGATGCACAATGTCACTGTTTTCTGACAAAATGGTGTAAATAAAAGTGTTTTTAAAAATCAAAAAAAATCTCTCTCTCACTCTCTCATGCTCTCTCTCTCTCTCTGTCTCTCACTCACTCACTCACTCACTCACTCACTCAGCAGTTGTTGCTCTGACTCCCTTCGTGCTCCAAGGGAATAAATAAGAGGAAATGAGGGAGGAGTGCAGTAATTAAAGGCGTCTCTCACCCGGCGAGGCTTTGAACCGACGCACTTCTGGCTTCACATCCGGGGAAATCAACAATTAAGACGAGGAATGTGAGCTTTATTTTCATGCTGTCACAACCTTCCTCTGGCCTTCATGTTATCGCTCTCCGCAGCTTTTCATCTTTTATCGCTGCTTTTCTCTCCTGATGCCTCGAAGTGGAAACAGAAAACCACGTGACATTTTCTGGGTTCTCATGCGATGAGATATAAATCTACAGTTTGAGGGGAAAAGAACTCGTTCCTGAGATACAAACAATCCTGAAGGTGTCAGAATGGCACTTTGGTCCAGCATGAACTGAAAACACCTCTTTTCCCTTCGCTGCTGCTCGTTCTCACTACGAGGCTCCACCTAGCAGAACTAGATGTAATCCTACTGGGTCCGGTGATTCTAGGAACATAGCTCATACTGTACATAGTACTGATAAACTCATTTGTAGGTTTATGGTTGTTGGCATATAAAAGGTCAATGTTCCAATCTGCACATATAAAAACTGTTTTGCTATCGATATTTGAAAACATACTTTCCATCCATTCACTGAAGGTTCCGATGCTAGTATCTGATGTTCTATATATACAGCTCACAATAATATTTTTCGTATTTTTCTTGCAAATTTCAATTGACAAGCATTCCAGAACATTATCCACCACAGTGGTCATTCCCTCTAGAACCTTAAAATCTAATGTTTTATCTATATATAAAGCCACTCCTCCACCACCTTTGTTTCCTCTGTTTTTATATGTGAGTTCATAATCCTCCATTTCAAAGTTTATTCCTCTTTCAATAGTCATCCATGTTTCTGATATTGCAATGATATTGACAGGTTGTGAAAAAGTATTCCGATAATCCTTCTTTTTTTTTTTATTTGCATATAAGCTTCTACTGTTAAAATGAATAATTGATAATTTACCCATAGATTTGACCTCCTGGTTGTATTGATCTTCTGCAGCAGGTATTGTTGATGGTGGAGAAAGAGTTATTGTTCGGGTCTAGATCCTGTTCCAAGTCCAGAATGTTGTAATCGGTGTACTCAAAAGTTTTCAGCTCCAGTTCTTGGTAGTCACGTATCCTCTGTGCGATGTGGTTCATGTCCCCAGATGTACAGTTAGTTCTGTCAGTGCATGAAGCCATGTTTGTGTTTTGTTTGTTACCTCTGTGTCCAATCCAGTCCTAATCCAGTCCATGCCATGATAATGCAGTATAATCCAGTGACATTCATTGGTATTTGTCTAGTTCAGTGATGCTGCGTATGCAGATGACTCTGGCTTCCTCGGGGGTCCCGTTCAGTTTTATGAATACTTTAAAATTTGAAGTCCATGTGTTTTGTATTTTTCTCTGTTTTTTGAGTTGTGGTTCTCCAGGCTATATCAGAATTGTGTTTGGCGAGGTGTTCATTCATGAAAACATTTGTTCCCTTCAGCTTCCTGCCTTGTTTCAGCAGGGCCATTTAGTATTTTCTGTTTGTGAACCGAAGTATTACCGCTGGTTTCTCACTGGCGTTTCTCCTGGTCAGAGGGTGGCAGACCTCCATGTCATTACAGTCCAACTCCGTCCCCCTTGGACCGTAGAAACTCAGCCACCTGCTTCTCCGCGGAGACGCTGGCTCGGGTCTCCAGAATCCCCCCAAAAAAGGAAAAATAGAGGAAACAGAAGAAGTAGTCCAAACTAGGTCCTGCTCGTCCAGTGGGCTAGGTTCCGGTGGAGAGAGTGGGGGTCGCGATGACCATGAGGGTCTCCAGTGAGTGGAGGACCAAAGCTGATAGCACTGTGAGGTGCTGGAATATAACTCTTTACTCTCTCCTGAAAAGGAGTGAAAGAGCTGTGAGAGCGCATTGTGGTGCGGCTGAGCACCGATGGATGTGTGTCATAGCACACCGGGACCCTGTGGTCCTCAAAGTGAAAAGCTGGAGGGACTGGGTGTCGGTTCAGTGGGATGCAGTTAATTCCCACAATACTAGGCAGGTGTCCTGTGCCCCGCCCCCCTGGCTGAGTGTCAAGCCCCCCCCCTCGCCATGGCTGCGGGGAAGCTTGATGCTGTCTGTCCCCCTGACGGGACAGCTTCAAGTCTGTTCTCACCTGTGGTGGGCAGTCCACCTGACTGGACCACTTCAGGACTGTATAGACCTGGAGGAAGTCTGTCCACCTGACAGGACAGCTCCAAGAATGCACATATCTTGGGTAATTTGTCCATCTGACTGGACATTTTCCAGACTGCTGAGATGTACAGCGTCTCTGCTGAGAGCTGCACCAGGTTTTACCCCAGAGTGGTTTGGCTCAATGTGCTGAGAGCCATAACCTCACTCATCTTCTGATGAACCATCAGATGATGTGTCTGTTTGAACATCTTTCTCAGAAGTTTGGGTTTGTGACCCAGTAGGCTCTGTGTACGAAGCCTGATCGTCCCTGGCCTGGACCTCCTGTCTCAGGCGGGAGTTCTCCAGCTTCAGCTGGGCATTGTTAATCCTCAGCTGCGAACTGTAAAGTTGCAGCTGGGAGAGCTGCTCCTGGGTTTCAAGAGCTTGCAGCTCGGCCTTGCGCTGGTAGAGCAGTGCAATGTGGCCTAACACATCCGGAATGGTGAGCTCTACCTGACCAACCGGGTTCCTCACATAGCTTAACAGCTGCCTGATCTGGAGTCGACCCGCACCTCACATCCAGGCTCCTGGACTACCTGACCAACCGGCCACAGTTTGTGAGGACACGGGACTGTGTGTCTGACCTGGTCATCTGCAGTACGGGGGCTCCACAGGGGACGGTCCTGGCTCCCTTCCTCTTCACCCTCTACCCTGCAGACTTCTCCCACAACACATCCACCTGTCACCTGCAGAAGTTCTCTGGCGACTCCGCCTTCATCGGCCTCATCACCAACGACGACGAGGAGGAGTACAGAGAACTCAACTTGGACTTTGTGGACTGGTGCCAGCGGAACCACCTCCAGATCAATGCGGGTAAAACCAAAGAGCTGGTGGTGGACTTCCACAGGCAGAGACCCACTCCCCCCACACTGGTGAACATCCAGGGAAAGGACATTGAGATAGTGGACTCTTCTAAGTACCTGGGTGTTCACATGAACAATAAACTGGACTGGTCCAACAATACCCACGCTCTCTACAAGAAGGGCCAGAGCAGACTCCATCTGCTGCGGAGACTCAGGTCCTTTGGAGTGCAGGGAGCACTCCTGAGGACCTTTTATGACTCAGTGGTGGCATCAGCTGGAGCAGCAGCACTCCGGCTGCAGACAGGAACCAACTGAACCAACTGGTGAGGAAGGCCAGCTCTGTCCTGGGCTGCCCCCTGGACCCTGTGGAGGTGGTGGGAGACAGGAGGATGTTGAAGAAGCTTTCATCCCTGATGGAGACCGTCTGGGCAGCCCCTTCAGTGACAGGCTTCTCCACCCGCGGTGTCTGAAGGAGAGACTCCGCCGGTCCTTCCTCCCTGCTGCAGTCAGACTCTTCAGCCAAGCCTGCTCCCAGTAGACCACTGCACACCACCACCGGACAATATCACTCCACTCCAACTGGGCAATAGGTGGTGCAATAACTATAATAATCTATAAAAACGTATTCACTATGTGCAGAACATTCACCCCCATATTCCGTACATGTCCACACTTATATGCACCGTGTGCATAATATTTAATATCTATCTATTTCTATTTTAGTATATTGTATTTTTATCAGTTTTTTTTAGTTTCTGCTATGTGTGCTTCTTTCTTTTTTACTATCCTGTTGTACCACTGCACATTTCTCCACATGTGAGATAAATAAAGGATATCTTAGCTTATCTTTGCTTCACAGGTCTCTGAGCTGTAGCTGTTGAGGTTTCTTCTCTCCTCTGTGGCGAGGCATAGGAGACCAGCGCGACCACAGTCTGCAGGGCTGAGTCATGTGGTTCCCAAGGAGTCTCTGCTCCGAGCACGCAGTGTCTCTGACTACTCATGGTAGGAGTCACGTGAAAGCTGTGTTTTGAAAAGTCCCAAAATGTTGTTAATGTGATGGTTACACCTGTGGCTTACAAATCTATAGGTTGCTGCTGATGCACAGGTGAGAGCTGAACCTGTGACTTACACACCTATAGACAATGCTAATTGCTCTAACTGTAACCTCTCAAGTAAACAGGGTGTTTTTAGCACCTTGGATGAGCAATAGCTGTGTTAGTGTACTTTTAATTCTAGGCCAGAAACAAGAAGATGCATGAGTATGTAAGAAAAGGCTCTAACCACTTCACAAAAACAACTGACTTTGCTTAGCAGTGCTGTAACGTGTTCTTCGAAAACTAAGTTCTGCCAGAAACAAAGTTATCGGTTGGAAAACTAAAAAGACAATTCTGGATAAATTATGCAGATATTGTGACAAAACTGGCTTTAAAACCACCTCACATGGGGCACCATTATGTTGGGATTTATGGTTGATTATAGCATTATATTTACTGTAAGTAATAGATAACTGAAAGTAATAAATCGCTGGAAGTAATTTATGAAAAATTTAAATTATTAATGGAAGTAAACGGTCATTTACTCATTAACAACTCCTAAAGTAATTGAGTAATTACTTAAAAATGAATAAATTATCAAAAATTATTTATTAATAAAATAATTATTAATTTGCATACATTTGTTATTTATGTATTAATAATAAATCGGGGCACCACCAGATGAAGTGGAAATAGCTAATACCAAAATATCAGTCTCGTTTGTAAAAAGTTTATTTAAGTTAGGTAATATTTCTGCGTAAAATATAACAATCTTAAATAAAAGGGAAGGTGTGAGATCCGAGCACAGACTGTTACAAACCAGTGAATTGTCAACAATAAATACACAATAATCACCAAGAAGCGTTCAACTCAGCTAACAGGCGTTTATTAATAAAATGTATTAATTCATAAATAATTCTGAAATCATCTCATAAATCAACACATTCAAGTAGCAAACAACATCTAACACGGAGATCTAATCTATTTATGGCCTGTTCATTGTCCCTGGTGTTTCTCCTCTGTCACAGAAAATGCTTGGAGGAGTTTAATGGAATCTTCAGCCCAACACTGTCAAACACTTAGCTGTCAGGCCGCTATGCTCTCACGCTGTACGAAGCTAGGGAAGCAGATCTCGGGTCCGTACCACTGAAGATCAAAGAGACAGCTTAAGGTACCATTTCCCACAGCAGGGCACAAAAATATGCCCTGGAAATAGTTTAACAAGACTCAGTTTTACCAACAGCACGGGACTTGAAGGTAACATGAAGGTAACAGAAGGTAACATGAAGGTCAAATGACGGTAACAGAAGGTAACATGAAGGTAACAGAAGGTAACGGAAAGTAACATGAAGGTAACAGAAGGTAACTTGAAGGTAACATGAACGTAACAGAAGATAACATGAAGGTAACAGAAGGTAACATGAAGGTAACAGAAAGTAACATGAAGGTAACAGAAGGTAACTTGAAGGTAACATGAACGTAACAGAAGGTAACAGAAGGTAACGGAAAGTAACATGAAGGTAACATAAGGTAACTTGAAGGTAACTTGAAGGTAACATGAAGGTAACATGAAGGTAACAGAAGGTAACGGAAAGTAACATGAAGGTAACATGAAGGTAACAGAAGGTAACTTGAAGGTAACTTGAAGGTAACTTGAAGGTAACATGAAGGTAACATGAAGGTAACATGAAGGTAACAGAAAGTAACATGAAGGTAACAGAAGGTAACATGAAGGTAACTTGAAGGTAACATGAAGGTAACAGAAGGTAACATGAAGGTAACATGAAGGTAACAGAAAGTAACATGAAGGTAACAGAAGGTAACTTGAAGGTAACATGAAGGTAACAGAAGGTAACGGAAAGTAACATGAAGGTAACAGAAGGTAACATGAAGGTAACTTGAAGGTAACATGAAGGTAACAGAAGGTAACATGAAGGTAACATGAAGGTAACAGAAAGTAACATGAAGGTAACAGAAGGTAACTTGAAGGTAACATGAACGTAACAGAAGATAACATGAAGGTAACAGAAGGTAACATGAAGGTAACAGAAAGTAACATGAAGGTAACAGAAGGTAACTTGAAGGTAACATGAACGTAACAGAAGATAACATGAAGGTAACAGAAGGTAACATGAAGGTAACAGAAAGTAACATGAAGGTAACAGAAGGTAACTTGAAGGTAACATGAAGGTAACAGAAGGTAACGGAAAGTAACATGAAGGTAACAGAAGGTAACTTGAAGGTAACATGAACGTAACAGAAGATAACATGAAGGTAACAGAAGGTAACATGAAGGTAACAGAAAGTAACATGAAGGTAACAGAAGGTAACTTGAAGGTAACATGAAGGTAACAGAAGGTAACATGAAGGTAACAGAAAGTAACATGAAGGTAACAGAAGGTAACTTGAAGGTAACATGAAGGTAACATGAAGGTAACAGAAGGTAACATGAAGGTAACATGAAGGTAACATGAAGGTAACAGAAAGTAACATGAAGGTAACAGAAGGTTACTTGAAGGTAACATGAAGGTAACAGAAGGTAACATGAAGGTCAAATGACGGTAACAGAAGGTAACATGAAGGTAACATGAAGGTAACAGAAAGTAACATGAAGGTAACAGAAGGTTACTTGAAGGTAACATGAAGGTAACAGAAGGTAACGGAAAGTAACATGAAGGTAACAGAAGGTAACTTGAAGGTAACATGAACGTAACAGAAGATAACATGAAGGTAACAGAAGGTAACATGAAGGTAACAGAAAGTAACATGAAGGTAACAGAAGGTAACTTGAAGGTAACATGAAGGTAACAGAAGGTAACATGAAGGTAACAGAAAGTAACATGAAGGTAACAGAAGGTAACTTGAAGGTAACTTGAAGGTAACATGAAGGTAACAGAAGGTAACATGAAGGTCAAATGACGGTAACAGAAGGTAACATGAAGGTAACATGAAGGTAACAGAAAGTAACATGAAGGTAACAGAAGGTTACTTGAAGGTAACATGAACGTAACAGAAGGTAACATGAAGGTAACATGAAGGTAACGGAAAGTAACATGAAGGTAACATGAACGTAACAGAAGGTAACATGAAGGTAACATGAAGGTAACATGAAGGTAACATGAAGGTAACATGAAGGTAACATGAAGGTAACAGAAGGTAACATGAAGGTAACAGAAGGTAACATGAAGGTAACAGAAGGTAACATGAAGGTAACATGAAGGTAAGAGAAGGTAACATGAAGGTAACAGAAAGTAACATGAAGGTAACAGAAGGTTACTTGAAGGTAACATGAACGTAACAGAAGGTAACATGAAGGTAACATGAAGGTAACGGAAAGTAACATGAAGGTAACATGAACGTAACAGAAGATAACATGAAGGTAACAGAAGGTAACATGAAGGTAACAGAAGGTAACGGAAAGTAACATGAAGGTAACATGAAGGTAACATGAAGGTAACGGAAAGTAACATGAAGGTAACAGAAGGTAACAGAAGGTAACTTGAAGGTAACATGAAGGTAACAGAAGGTAACATGAAGGTAACATGAAGGTAACATGAAGGTAACTTGAAGGTAACATGAAGGTAACATGAAGGTAACATGAAGGTAACAGAAGGTAACATGAAGGTAACAGAAAGTAACATGAAGGTAACAGAAGGTAACTTGAAGGTAACATGAAGGTAACATGAAGGTAACATGAAGGTAACATGAAGGTAACAGAAGGTAACATGAAGGTAACATGAAGGTAACAGAAAGTAACATGAAGGTAACAGAAGGTAACTTGAAGGTAACATGAAGGTAACATGAAGGTAACATGAAGGTAACAGAAGGTAACGGAAGGTAACATGAAGGTAACAGAAGGTAACATGAAGGTAACATGAACGTAACAGAAGGTAACATGAAGGTAACATGAAGGTAACGGAAAGTAACATGAAGGTAACAGAAGGTAACAGAAAGTAACATGAAGGTAACATGAAGGTAACATGAAGGTAACTTGAAGGTAACAGAAGGTAACTTGAACGTAACAGAAGATAACATGAAGGTAACAGAAGGTAACATGAAGGTAACCGAAGGTAACGGAAAGTAACATGAAGGTAACAGAAGGTAACTTGAAGGTAACATGAAGGTAACAGAAGGTAACATGAACGTAACAGAAGGTAACATGAAGGTAACATGAAGGTAACATGAAGGTAACAGAAGGTAACAGAAGGTAACAGAAGGTAACATGAAGGTAACAGAAGGTAACAGAAGGTAACATGAAGGTAACAGAAGGTAACATGAAGGTAACATGAAGGTAACAGAAGGTAACATGAAGGTAACATGAAGGTAACAGAAGGTAACATGAAGGTAACAGAAGGTAACAGAAGGTAACAGAAGGTAACATGAAGGTAACAGAAAGTAACATGAAGGTAACAGAAGGTAACATGAAGGTAACAGAAGGTAACAGAAGGTAACATGAAGGTAACAGAAGGTAACAGAAGGTAACATGAAGGTAACAGAAGGTAACATGAAGGTAACAGAAGGTAACATGAAGGTAACATGAAGGTAACAGAAGGTAACATGAAGGTAACATGAAGGTAACAGAAGGTAACAGAAGGTAACAGAAGGTAACATGAAGGTAACAGAAGGTAACATGAAGGTAACAGAAGGTAACATGAAGGTAACATGAAGGTAACAGAAGGTAACATGAAGGTAACATGAACGTAACAGAAGGTATCATGAAGGTAACATGAAGGTAACATGAAGGTAACAGAAGGTAACAGAAGGTAACATGAAGGTAACAGAAGGTAACATGAAGGTAACATGAACGTAACAGAAGGTAACATGAAGGTAACATGAAGGTAACATGAAGGTAACAGAAGGTAACAGAAGGTAACAGAAGGTAACATGAAGGTAACATGAAGGTAACAGAAGGTAACAGAAGGTAACAGAAGGTAACAGAAGGTAACAGAAGGTAACAGAAGGTAACATGAAGGTAACAGAAGGTAACAGAAGGTAACAGAAGGTAACATGAAGGTAACATGAAGGTAACAGAAGGTAACAGAAGGTAACAGAAGGTAACAGAAGGTAACAGAAGGTAACATGAAGGTAACATGAAGGTAACATGAAGGTAACATGAAGGTAACATGAAGGTAACAGAAGGTAACATGAAGGTAACATGAAGGTAACATGAAGGTAACAGAAGGTAACAGAAGGTAACAGAAGGTAACATGAAGGTAACATGAAGGTAACATGAAGGTAACAGAAGGTAACAGAAGGTAACATGAAGATAACAGAAGGTAACAGAAGGTAACAGAAGGTAACATGAAGGTAACATGAAGGTAACAGAAGGTAACAGAAGGTAACAGAAGGTAACATGAAGGTAACATGAAGGTAACATGAAGGTAACATGAAGGTCACCTGTTCAGGTCAGAGAGGATTTCAGCTTCATCCTCAAACAAAAGAGTTCCTGACCTTTGTTGGAGGAGTTTTCCAGCTGGTTTTTACTTTTCAGCTGAGTCATCGGCAAACGTTTGGAATTAAAACGTTTTTTTGTTCCTTTTTCACGTTAAAAAGATTTTTGAATCATGTAGGAGTTTGAAACAAAAAAGTTAATTAACAGGTGAAGTGAGCGTTAAGTGAAGTTTCTGGTTTGGTATGACCCTCTGAGGCCGAATATAGAGCCTAAGAACTCGTTTCCATGACAACGTTCCAAGTGAAAACACATCGTTTCTTTGAAAACGTGTCCGTTTCCACGGAAACAGCAGCTGAACACTGAAAACGATGTACTTAGCATGCTGTGTGTGTGTGTGTGTGTGTGTGTGTGTGTGTGTGTGTGTGTGTGTGTGTGTGTGTGTGTGTGTGTGGGTGGGTGGGTGGGTGTGTGTGTGTGTGTGTGTGTGTGTGTGTGTGTGTATGTGTGTGTGTGTGTGTGTGTGTGTGTGTGTGTGTGTGTGTGTGTGTGTGTGTGTGTGTGTGTGTGTGGGTGTGTGTGTGTGTGCGCATTGTCCCCTGCAGATAAACGGTCATCACCATGGCAACGGCGGTGCGAGCCGAGCCGAAGGATGTTGATCATAGCAACAGTGGCAGGCGGCCAGACCGACAGCCCGGCTGCACCCCGGGTGGGGGGGGGGGGGGGGGGGGGGGGCTCACGGTTTGATTCCAGTGTGAGCACCACCAGCTACAATATTATGACCGCCTCCTTGTGAGCTTGTGGAGGTTCTCCTCCCTGAAGGTGTTTCAGTGGGACCTGCAGCTGAGCATTATCAGAAGATCCTTAAAGTCCTGGAATTCCTGGAATCCCAGGACTCAACGCCTGAACCCGGTTATTGTCTTCCTGCATTCATTCTCAACCAAGTGAACCAGAACCTCTCAGGCCTCAATTATATTAGGAAGCCAGTTAAGAATTTGTCTAAAACTACATTTAGGACTCGTTTCCATGACAACAGTTCAAGTTAAACTGCAATGTTGTTGCCTTTTTTTTTGGGAAAAATTTTATATTGATACAACATTTTGAAAACGATGTCCATTTTCATGAAAATAGCAAAAATGATGTAGTTTCCATGTTGGCCCACAAGCTGGTGTTGTTGTTAGTTGTAGTACTGAAAGCACTCACACACACTCACACACACACACACACACACACACACACACACACACACACACACACACACACACACACACACACACACACACACACACACACACACACACACACAGACATGCAGCAGAGAACAATGAGCTCTAAACAAACACTGGGAGAACATTCTAGTGGACAGACCACCAACTTGGATTGTTTTTATGATGGCTGTCAAAATAAAACCACCAACTTGGATTGTTATCACGGCGACTGTCAAAATAAAACTACCAACTTGGATTGTTATCATGGTGACTGTCAAAATAAAACTACTAACTTGGATTGTTATTATGGTGACTGTCAAAGTAAAACTACCAAGTTGGATTCTTATTATGGCGACTGTAAAAATAAAACTACCAAGTTGGATTGTTATTAAGGTGACTGTCAAAATTAAACTGCCAACTTGGATTGTTTTTATGATGGCTGTCAAAATAAAACCACCAACTTGGATTGTTATCACGGCGACTGTGAAAATAAAACTACCAACTTGGATTGTTATCATGGTGACTGTGAAAATAAAACTACCAACTTGGATTGTTATTATGGTGACTGTCAAAGTAAAACTACCAAGTTGGATTCTTATTATGGCGACTGTAAAAATAAAACTACCAAGTTGGATTGTTATTATGATGGCTGTCAAAATAAAACTACTAACTTGGATTGTTATTTTGGCGACTGTCAAAATAAAACTACTAACTTGGATTGTTATTATGGTGACTGTCAAAATAAAACTACTAACTTGGATTGTTATTATGGTGACTGTCAAAATAAAACTACCAAGTTGGATTGTTATTATGGTGACTGTCAAAATAAAACAAAAAAATTGGATTGTTATTATGGTGACTGTCAAAGTAAAACTACCAACTTGGATTGTTATTATGGTGACTGTCAAAATAAAACCACCAAGTTGGATTCTTATTATGGTGACTGTAAAAATATAACTACCAAGTTGGATTGTTATTTTGGCGACAGTCAAAATAAAACTACCAACTTGGATTGTTATTATGGTGACTGTCAAAGTAAAACTACCAAGTTGGATTCTTATTATGGCGACTGTAAAAATAAAACTACCAAGTTGGATTGTTATTAAGGTGACTGTCAAAATAAAACTGCCAACTTGGATTGTTTTTATGATGGCTGTCAAAATAAAACCACCAACTTGGATTGTTATTATGGTGACTGTCGAAATAAAACTACCAACTTGGATTGTTATTTTGGTGACTGTCAAAATAAAACTACTAACTTGGATTGTTATTATGGTGACTTTCAAAATAAAACCACCAACTTGGAATGTTATTATGGTGACTGTCAAAATAAAACCACCAAGTTGGATTGTTATTACAGTTATTGTCAAAATAAAACTACCAAGTTGGATTATTATTTTGGCAACTATCAAAATAAAAACACCAAGTTGGATTGTTATTACTGTCACTGTCAAAATAAAACTACCAACTTGGAATGTTATTATGGTGACTGTCAAAATAAAACCACCAAGTTGGATTGTTATTACAGTTATTGTCAAAATAAAACTACCAAGTTGGATTATTATTTTGGCAACTATCAAAATAAAAACACCAAGTTGGATTGTTATTACTGTCACTGTCAAAATAAAACTACCAAGTTGGATTATTATTATGGTGACTGTCAAAATAAAACCACCAAGTTGGATTGTTATTATGGTGACAGTCAAAATATAACTACCAACTTGGATCGTTATTATGGTGACTGTCAAAGTAAAACAAAAAAATTGGATTGTTATTATGGTGATTGTCAAAATAAAACCACCAAGTTGGATTCTTATTATGGTGACTGTAAAAATATAACTACCAAGTTGGATTCTTATTATGGTGACTGTAAAAATATAACTACCAAGTTGGATTGTTATTTTGGCGACTGTCAAAATAAAACTACTAACTTGGATTGTTATTACAGTTATTGTCAAAATAAAACTACCAAGTTGGATTATTATTTTGGCAACTATCAAAATAAAAACACCAAGTTGGATTGTTATTACTGTCACTGTCAAAATAAAACTACCAACTTGGAATGTTATTATGGTGACTGTCAAAATAAAACCACCAAGTTGGATTGTTATTACAGTTATTGTCAAAATAAAACTACCAAGTTGGATTATTATTTTGGCAACTATCAAAATAAAAACACCAAGTTGGATTGTTATTACTGTCACTGTCAAAATAAAACTACCAAGTTGGATTATTATTATGGTGACTGTCAAAATAAAACCACCAAGTTGGATTGTTATTATGGTGACAGTCAAAATATAACTACCAACTTGAATCGTTATTATGGTGACTGTCAAAGTAAAACAAAAAAATTGGATTGTTATTATGGTGACTGTCAAAGTAAAACTACCAACTTGGATTGTTATTATGGTGACTGTCAAAATAAAACCACCAAGTTGGATTCTTATTATGGTGACTGTAAAAATATAACTCCCAAGTTGGATTGTTATTTTGGCGACTGTCAAAATAAAACTACTAACTTGGATTGTTATTATGGTGACTGTCAAAATAAAACCACCAACTTGGATTGTTATTATGGTGACTGTCAAAATAAAACTACCAACTTGGATTGTTATTTTGGTGACTGTCAAAATAAAACTACTAACTTGGATTGTTATTATGGTGACTTTCAAAATAAAACCACCAACTTGGAATGTTATTATGGTGACTGTCAAAATAAAACCACCAAGTTGGATTGTTATTACAGTTATTGTCAAAATAAAACTACCAAGTTGGATTATTATTTTGGCAACTATCAAAATAAAAACACCAAGTTGGATTGTTATTACTGTCACTGTCAAAATAAAACTACCAAGTTGGATTATTATTATGGTGACTGTCAAAATAAAACCACCAAGTTGGATTGTTATTATGGTGACAGTCAAAATATAACTACCAACTTGGATCGTTATTATGGTGACTGTCAAAGTAAAACAAAAAAATTGGATTGTTATTATGGTGATTGTCAAAATAAAACCACCAAGTTGGATTCTTATTATGGTGACTGTAAAAATATAACTACCAAGTTGGATTGTTATTTTGGCGACTGTCAAAATATAACTACCAACTTGGATCGTTATTATGGTGACTGTCAAAGTAAAACAAAAAAATTGGATTGTTATTATGGTGACTGTCAAAATAAAACCACCAAGTTGGATTCTTATTATGGTGACTGTAAAAATATAACTACCAAGTTGGATTGTTATTTTGGCGACTGTCAAAATAAAACTACTAACTTGGATTGTTATCATGGTGACTGTCAAAATAAAACTACCAGCTTGGATTGTTATTTTGGTGACTGTCAAAATAAAACTACTAACTTGGATTGTTATTATGGTGACTTTCAAAATAATACCACCAACTTGGAATGTTATTATGGTGACTGTCAAAATAAAACCACCAAGTTGGATTGTTATTACAGTTATTGTCAAAATAAAACTACCAAGTTGGATTATTATTTTGGCAACTATCAAAATAAAAACACCAAGTTGGATTGTTATTACTGTCACTGTCAAAATAAAACTACCAAGTTGGATTATTATTATGGTGACTGTCAAAATAAAACCACCAAGTTGGATTGTTATTATGGTGACAGTCAAAATATAACTACCAACTTGAATCGTTATTATGGTGACTGTCAAAGTAAAACAAAAAAATTGGATTGTTATTATGGTGACTGTCAAAGTAAAACTACCAACTTGGATTGTTATTATGGTGACTGTCAAAATAAAACCACCAAGTTGGATTCTTATTATGGTGACTGTAAAAATATAACTCCCAAGTTGGATTGTTATTTTGGCGACTGTCAAAATAAAACTACTAACTTGGATTGTTATCATGGTGACTGTAAAAATAAAACCACCAACTTGGATTGTTATCATGGTGACTGTCAAAATAAAACCACCAACTTAGATTGTTATTATGGCGACTGTCAAATAAAACTACCAACTTGGTTCGTAATCATGGTGACTGTCAAAATAAAACTACCAACTTGGATTGTTATTTTGGCGACTGTCAAAATAAAACTACTAACTTGGATTGTTATCATGGTGACTGTCAAAATAAAACCACCAACTTGGATTGTTATCATGGTGACTGTCAAAATAAAACCACCAACTTAGATTGTTATTATGGCGACTGTCAAATAAAACTACCAACTTGGTTTGTAATCATGGTGACTGTCAAAATAAAACTACCAACTTGGATTGTTATTTTGGTGACTGTCAAAATAAAACTACTAACTTGGATTGTTATTACTGTCACTGTCAAAATAAAACTACCAAGTTGGATTATTATTATGGTGACTGTCAAAATAAAACCACCAAGTTGGATTGTTATTATGGTGACAGTCAAAATATAAATACCAACTTGAATCGTTATTATGGTGACTGTCAAAGTAAAACAAAAAAATTGGATTGTTATTATGGTGACTGTCAAAGTAAAACTACCAACTTGGATTGTTATTATGGTGACTGTCAAAATAAAACTACCAACTTGGATTGTTATTTTGGTGACTGTCAAAATAAAACTACTAACTTGGATTGTTATTACTGTCACTGTCAAAATAAAACTACCAAGTTGGATTATTATTATGGTGACTGTCAAAATAAAACCACCAAGTTGGATTGTTATTATGGTGACTGTCAAAATATAACTACCAACTTGAATCGTTATTATGGTGACTGTCAAAGTAAAACAAAAAAATTGGATTGTTATTATGGTGACTGTCAAAGTAAAACAAAAAAATTGGATTGTTATTATGGTGACTGTCAAAGTAAAACTACCAACTTGGATTGTTATTATGGTGACTGTCAAAATAAAACCACCAAGTTGGATTCTTATTATGGTGACTGTCAAAATAAAACCACCAACTTAGATTGTTATTATGGCGACTGTCAAATAAAACTACCAACTTGGTTCGTAATCATGGTGACTGTCAAAATAAAACTACCAACTTGGATTGTTATTATGGTGACAGTCAAAATAAAACTACCAACTTGGATTGTTATTATGGTGACTGTCAAAATAAAACCACCAAGTTGGATTGTTATTACAGTTATTGTCAAAATAAAACTACCAAGTTGGATTATTATTTTGGCAACTATCAAAATAAAAACACCAAGTTGGATTGTTATTACTGTCACTGTCAAAATAAAACTACCAACTTGGATTGTTATTATGGTGACAGTCAAAATATAACTACCAACTTGAATCGTTATTATGGTGACTGTCAAAGTAAAACAAAAAAATTGGATTGTTATTATGGTGACTGTCAAAGTAAAACTACCAACTTGGATTGTTATTATGGTGACTGTCAAAATAAAACCACCAAGTTGGATTCTTATTATGGTGACTGTAAAAATATAACTCCCAAGTTGGATTGTTATTTTGGCGACTGTCAAAATAAAACTACTAACTTGGATTGTTATCATGGTGACTGTCAAAATAAAACCACCAACTTGGATTGTTATCATGGTGACTGTCAAAATAAAACCACCAACTTAGATTGTTATTATGGCGACTGTCAAATAAAACTACCAACTTGGTTCGTAATCATGGTGACTGTCAAAATAAAACTACCAACTTGGATTGTTATTTTGGTGACTGTCAAAATAAAACTACTAACTTGGATTGTTATTACTGTCACTGTCAAAATAAAACTACCAAGTTGGATTATTATTATGGTGACTGTCAAAATAAAACCACCAAGTTGGATTGTTATTATGGTGACAGTCAAAATATAACTACCAACTTGAATCGTTATTATGGTGACTGTCAAAGTAAAACAAAAAAATTGGATTGTTATTATGGTGACTGTCAAAGTAAAACTACCAACTTGGATTGTTATTATGGTGACTGTCAAAATAAAACCACCAAGTTGGATTCTTATTATGGTGACTGTAAAAATATAACTCCCAAGTTGGATTGTTATTTTGGCGACTGTCAAAATAAAACTACTAACTTGGATTGTTATCATGGTGACTGTCAAAATAAAACCACCAACTTGGATTGTTATCATGGTGACTGTCAAAATAAAACCACCAACTTAGATTGTTATTATGGCGACTGTCAAATAAAACTACCAACTTGGTTCGTAATCATGGTGACTGTCAAAATAAAACTACCAACTTGGATTGTTATTTTGGTGACTGTCAAAATAAAACTACTAACTTGGATTGTTATTACTGTCACTGTCAAAATAAAACTACCAAGTTGGATTATTATTATGGTGACTGTCAAAATAAAACCACCAAGTTGGATTGTTATTATGGTGACAGTCAAAATATAACTACCAACTTGAATCGTTATTATGGTGACTGTCAAAGTAAAACAAAAAAATTGGATTGTTATTATGGTGACTGTCAAAGTAAAACTACCAACTTGGATTGTTATTATGGTGACTGTCAAAATAAAACCACCAAGTTGGATTCTTATTATGGTGACTGTAAAAATATAACTCCCAAGTTGGATTGTTATTTTGGCGACTGTCAAAATAAAACTACTAACTTGGATTGTTATCATGGTGACTGTCAAAATAAAACCACCAACTTGGATTGTTATCATGGTGACTGTCAAAATAAAACCACCAACTTGGATTGTTATTATGGCGACTGTCAAATAAAACTACCAACTTGGTTTGTAATCATGGTGACTGTCAAAATAAAACTACCAACTTGGATTGTTATTTTGGCGACTGTCAAAATAAAACTACTAACTTGGATTGTTATCATGGTGACTGTCAAAATAAAACCACCAACTTGGATTGTTATCATGGTGACTGTCAAAATAAAACCACCAACTTAGATTGTTATTATGGCGACTGTCAAATAAAACTACCAACTTGGTTTGTAATCATGGTGACTGTCAAAATAAAACTACCAACTTGGATTGTTATTTTGGTGACTGTCAAAATAAAACTACTAACTTGGATTGTTATTACTGTCACTGTCAAAATAAAACTACCAAGTTGGATTATTATTATGGTGACTGTCAAAATAAAACCACCAAGTTGGATTGTTATTATGGTGACAGTCAAAATATAAATACCAACTTGAATCGTTATTATGGTGACTGTCAAAGTAAAACAAAAAAATTGGATTGTTATTATGGTGACTGTCAAAGTAAAACTACCAACTTGGATTGTTATTATGGTGACTGTCAAAATAAAACTACCAACTTGGATTGTTATTTTGGTGACTGTCAAAATAAAACTACTAACTTGGATTGTTATTACTGTCACTGTCAAAATAAAACTACCAAGTTGGATTATTATTATGGTGACTGTCAAAATAAAACCACCAAGTTGGATTGTTATTATGGTGACAGTCAAAATATAACTACCAACTTGAATCGTTATTATGGTGACTGTCAAAGTAAAACAAAAAAATTGGATTGTTATTATGGTGACTGTCAAAGTAAAACAAAAAAATTGGATTGTTATTATGGTGACTGTCAAAGTAAAACTACCAACTTGGATTGTTATTATGGTGACTGTCAAAATAAAACCACCAAGTTGGATTCTTATTATGGTGACTGTCAAATAAAACTACCAACTTGGTTTGTAATCATGGTGACTGTCAAAATAAAACTACCAACTTGGATTGTTATTATGGTGACAGTCAAAATATAACTACCAACTTGAATCGTTATTATGGTGACTGTCAAAATAAAACCACCAACTTGGATTGTTATTATGGCGACTGTCAAATAAAACTACCAACTTGGTTTGTAATCATGGTGACTGTCAAAATAAAACTACCAACTTGGATTGTTATTTTGGTGACTGTCAAAATAAAACTACTAACTTGGATTGTTATCATGGTGACTTTCAAAATAAAACTACCAACTTGGATTGTTATTATGGTGACTGTCAAAGTAAAACAAAAAAATTGGATTGTTATTATGGTGATTGTCAAAATAAAACCACCAAGTTGGATTCTTATTATGGTGACTGTAAAAATATAACTACCAAGTTGGATTGTTATTTTGGTGACTGTCAAAATAAAACTACCAAGTTGGATTGTTATTATGGTGACTGTCAAAATAAAACAAAAAAATTGGATTGTTATTATGGTGACTGTCAAAGTAAAACTACCAACTTGGATTGTTATTATGGTGACTGTCAAAATAAAACCACCAAGTTGGATTCTTATTATGGTGACTGTTAAAATATAACTACCAAGTTGGATTGTTATTTTGGCGACTGTCAAAATAAAACTACCAACTTGGTTTGTTATTATGGTGACTGTCAAATAAAACTACCAACTTGGTTTATAATCATGGTGACTGTCAAAATAAAACTACCAACTTGGATTGTTATTTTGGTGACTGTCAAAATAAAACTACTAACTTGGATTGTTATTATGGTGACTTTCAAAATAATACCACCAACTTGGAATGTTATTATGGTGACTGTCAAAATAAAACCACCAAGTTGGATTGTTATTACAGTTATTGTCAAAATAAAACTACCAAGTTGGATTATTATTTTGGCAACTATCAAAATAAAAACACCAAGTTGGATTGTTATTACTGTCACTGTCAAAATAAAACTACCAAGTTGGATTATTATTATGGTGACTGTCAAAATAAAACCACCAAGTTGGATTGTTATTATGGTGACAGTCAAAATATAACTACCAACTTGAATCGTTATTATGGTGACTGTCAAAGTAAAACAAAAAAATTGGATTGTTATTATGGTGACTGTCAAAGTAAAACTACCAACTTGGATTGTTATCATGGTGACTGTCAAAATAATACCACCAACTTGGATTGTTATTATGGTGACTGTCAAAATAAAACTACCAACTTGGTTTGTTATTATGGTGACTGTCAAATAAAACTACCAACTTGGTTTGTAATCATGGTGACTGTCAAAATAAAACCACCAACTTGGATTGTTATTATGGTGACTGTCAAAATAAAACTACCAACTTGGTTTGTTATTATGGTGACTGTCAAATAAAACTACCAACTTGGTTTGTAATCATGGTGACTGTCAAAATAAAACTACCAACTTGGATTGTTATTTTGGTGACTGTCAAAATAAAACTACTAACTTGGATTGTTATTATGGTGACTTTCAAAATAAAACCACCAACTTGGAATGTTATTATGGTGACTGTCAAAATAAAACCACCAAGTTGGATTGTTATTATGGTGACAGTCAAAGTAAAACAAAAAAATTGGATTGTTATTATGGTGATTGTCAAAATAAAACCACCAAGTTGGATTCTTATTATGGTGACTGTAAAAATATAACTACCAAGTTGGATTGTTATTTTGGCGACTGTCAAAATAAAACTACTAACTTGGATTGTTATGGTGACTGTCAAAATAAAACTACCAGCTTGGATTGTTATTTTGGTGACTGTCAAAATAAAACTACCAACTTGGATTGTTATTACGGCGACTGTCAAAATCAAACTACCAAGTTGGATTGTTATTAAGGTGACTGTCAAAATCAAACTACCAAGTTGGATTGTTATTAAGGTGACTATCGAAATAAAACTGCCAACTTGGATTGTTTTTATGATGGCTGTCAAAATAAAACCACCAACTTGGATTGTTATTATGGTGACTGTCAAAATAAAACCACCAAGTTGGATTCTTATTATGGCGACTGTAAAAATAAAACTACCAAGTTGGATTGTTATTATGATGGCTGTCAAAATAAAACTACTAACTTGGATTGTTATCATGGTGACTGTCAAAATAAAACCACCAACTTGGATTGTTATCATGGTGACTGTCAAAATAAAACCACCAACTTAGATTGTTATTATGGCGACTGTCAAATAAAACTACCAACTTGGTTTGTAATCATGGTGACTGTCAAAATAAAACTACCAACTTGGATTGTTATTTTGGTGACTGTCAAAATAAAACTACTAACTTGGATTGTTATTACTGTCACTGTCAAAATAAAACTACCAAGTTGGATTATTATTATGGTGACTGTCAAAATAAAACCACCAAGTTGGATTGTTATTATGGTGACAGTCAAAATATAAATACCAACTTGAATCGTTATTATGGTGACTGTCAAAGTAAAACAAAAAAATTGGATTGTTATTATGGTGACTGTCAAAGTAAAACTACCAACTTGGATTGTTATTATGGTGACTGTCAAAATAAAACTACCAACTTGGATTGTTATTTTGGTGACTGTCAAAATAAAACTACTAACTTGGATTGTTATTACTGTCACTGTCAAAATAAAACTACCAAGTTGGATTATTATTATGGTGACTGTCAAAATAAAACCACCAAGTTGGATTGTTATTATGGTGACAGTCAAAATATAACTACCAACTTGAATCGTTATTATGGTGACTGTCAAAGTAAAACAAAAAAATTGGATTGTTATTATGGTGACTGTCAAAGTAAAACAAAAAAATTGGATTGTTATTATGGTGACTGTCAAAGTAAAACTACCAACTTGGATTGTTATTATGGTGACTGTCAAAATAAAACCACCAAGTTGGATTCTTATTATGGTGACTGTCAAATAAAACTACCAACTTGGTTTGTAATCATGGTGACTGTCAAAATAAAACTACCAACTTGGATTGTTATTATGGTGACAGTCAAAATATAACTACCAACTTGAATCGTTATTATGGTGACTGTCAAAATAAAACCACCAACTTGGATTGTTATTATGGCGACTGTCAAATAAAACTACCAACTTGGTTTGTAATCATGGTGACTGTCAAAATAAAACTACCAACTTGGATTGTTATTTTGGTGACTGTCAAAATAAAACTACTAACTTGGATTGTTATCATGGTGACTTTCAAAATAAAACTACCAACTTGGATTGTTATTATGGTGACTGTCAAAGTAAAACAAAAAAATTGGATTGTTATTATGGTGATTGTCAAAATAAAACCACCAAGTTGGATTCTTATTATGGTGACTGTAAAAATATAACTACCAAGTTGGATTGTTATTTTGGTGACTGTCAAAATAAAACTACCAAGTTGGATTGTTATTATGGTGACTGTCAAAATAAAACAAAAAAATTGGATTGTTATTATGGTGACTGTCAAAGTAAAACTACCAACTTGGATTGTTATTATGGTGACTGTCAAAATAAAACCACCAAGTTGGATTCTTATTATGGTGACTGTTAAAATATAACTACCAAGTTGGATTGTTATTTTGGCGACTGTCAAAATAAAACTACCAACTTGGTTTGTTATTATGGTGACTGTCAAATAAAACTACCAACTTGGTTTATAATCATGGTGACTGTCAAAATAAAACTACCAACTTGGATTGTTATTTTGGTGACTGTCAAAATAAAACTACTAACTTGGATTGTTATTATGGTGACTTTCAAAATAATACCACCAACTTGGAATGTTATTATGGTGACTGTCAAAATAAAACCACCAAGTTGGATTGTTATTACAGTTATTGTCAAAATAAAACTACCAAGTTGGATTATTATTTTGGCAACTATCAAAATAAAAACACCAAGTTGGATTGTTATTACTGTCACTGTCAAAATAAAACTACCAAGTTGGATTATTATTATGGTGACTGTCAAAATAAAACCACCAAGTTGGATTGTTATTATGGTGACAGTCAAAATATAACTACCAACTTGAATCGTTATTATGGTGACTGTCAAAGTAAAACAAAAAAATTGGATTGTTATTATGGTGACTGTCAAAGTAAAACTACCAACTTGGATTGTTATCATGGTGACTGTCAAAATAATACCACCAACTTGGATTGTTATTATGGTGACTGTCAAAATAAAACTACCAACTTGGTTTGTTATTATGGTGACTGTCAAATAAAACTACCAACTTGGTTTGTAATCATGGTGACTGTCAAAATAAAACCACCAACTTGGATTGTTATTATGGTGACTGTCAAAATAAAACTACCAACTTGGTTTGTTATTATGGTGACTGTCAAATAAAACTACCAACTTGGTTTGTAATCATGGTGACTGTCAAAATAAAACTACCAACTTGGATTGTTATTTTGGTGACTGTCAAAATAAAACTACTAACTTGGATTGTTATTATGGTGACTTTCAAAATAAAACCACCAACTTGGAATGTTATTATGGTGACTGTCAAAATAAAACCACCAAGTTGGATTGTTATTATGGTGACAGTCAAAGTAAAACAAAAAAATTGGATTGTTATTATGGTGATTGTCAAAATAAAACCACCAAGTTGGATTCTTATTATGGTGACTGTAAAAATATAACTACCAAGTTGGATTGTTATTTTGGCGACTGTCAAAATAAAACTACTAACTTGGATTGTTATGGTGACTGTCAAAATAAAACTACCAGCTTGGATTGTTATTTTGGTGACTGTCAAAATAAAACTACCAACTTGGATTGTTATTACGGCGACTGTCAAAATCAAACTACCAAGTTGGATTGTTATTAAGGTGACTGTCAAAATCAAACTACCAAGTTGGATTGTTATTAAGGTGACTATCGAAATAAAACTGCCAACTTGGATTGTTTTTATGATGGCTGTCAAAATAAAACCACCAACTTGGATTGTTATTATGGTGACTGTCAAAATAAAACCACCAAGTTGGATTCTTATTATGGCGACTGTAAAAATAAAACTACCAAGTTGGATTGTTATTATGATGGCTGTCAAAATAAAACTACTAACTTGGATTGTTATCATGGTGACTGTCAAAATAAAACCACCAACTTGGATTGTTATCACGGCGACTGTCAAAATAAAACTACCAACTTGGATTGTTATTTTGGTGACTGTCAAAATAAAACTACTAACTTGGATTGTTATTATGGTGACTTTCAAAATAAAACAAAAAAATTGGATTGTTATTATGGTGACAGTCAAAATATAACTACCAACTTGAATCGTTATTATGGTGACTGTCAAAGTAAAACTACCAACTTGGATTGTTATTACGGCGACTGTCAAAATCAAACTACCAAGTTGGATTGTTATTAAGGTGACTGTCAAAATCAAACTACCAAGTTGGATTGTTATTAAGGTGACTGTCGAAATAAAACTGCCAACTTGGATTGTTTTTATGATGGCTGTCAAAATAAAACCACCAACTTGGATTGTTATTATGGTGACTGTCAAAATAAAACCACCAAGTTGGATTCTTATTATGGCGACTGTAAAAATAAAACTACCAAGTTGGATTGTTATTATGATGGCTGTCAAAATAAAACTACTAACTTGGATTGTTATCATGGTGACTGTCAAAATAAAACCACCAACTTGGATTGTTATCACGGCGACTGTCAAAATAAAACTACCAACTTGGATTGTTATTTTGGTGACTGTCAAAATAAAACTACTAACTTGGATTGTTATTATGGTGACTTTCAAAATAAAACCACCAACTTGGATTGTTATTATGGTGACTCTCAAAATAAAACCACCAAGTTGGATTGTTATTATGGTGACAGTCAAAATATAACCACCAAGTTGGACTGTTATTATGGTGACTGTCAAAATAAAACAAAAAAATTGGATTGTTATTATGGTGATTGTCAAAATAAAACCACCAAGTTGGATTCTTATTATGGTGACTGTAAAAATATAACTACCAAGTTGGATTGTTATTTTGGCGACTGTCAAAATAAAACTACTAACTTGGATTGTTATGGTGACTGTCAAAATAAAACTACCAGCTTGGATTGTTATTTTGGTGACTGTCAAAATAAAACCACCAAGTTGGATTGTTATTACAGTTATTGTCAAAATAAAACTACCAAGTTGGATTATTATTATGTTGACTGTCAAAATAAAACCACCAAGTTGGATTCTTATTACGGTGACTGTAAAAATATAACTACCAAGTTGGATTGTTATTATGGTGACAGTCAAAATATAACTACCAACTTGGATCGTTATTATGGTGACTGTCAAAGTAAAACAAAAAAATTGGATTGTTATTATGGTGACTGTCAAAGTAAAACTACCAACTTGGATTGTTATTATGGTGACTGTAAAAATAAAACCACCAAGTTGGATTCTTATTATGGTGACTGTAAAAATATAACTACCAAGTTGGATTGTTATTATGGTGACTGTCAAAATAAAACAAAAAAATTGGATTGTTATTATGGTGATTGTCAAAATAAAACCACCAAGTTGGATTCTTATTATGGTGACTGTAAAAATATAACTACCAAGTTGGATTGTTATTTTGGCGACTGTCAAAATAAAACTACTAACTTGGATTGTTATTATGGTGACTGTCAAAATAAAACTACCAACTTGGTTTGTTATTATGGTGACTGTCAAATAAAACTACCAACTTGGTTTGTAATCATGGTGACTGTCAAAATAAAACTACCAACTTGGATTGTTATTTTGGTGACTGTCAAAATAAAACTACTAACTTGGATTGTTATTATGGTGACTTTCAAAATAAAACCTCCAACTTGGAATGTTATTATGGTGACTGTCAAAATAAAACCACCAAGTTGGATTATTATTTTGGCAACTATCAAAATAAAAACACCAAGTTGGATTGTTATTACTGTCACTGTCAAAATAAAACTACCAAGTTGGATTATTATTATGGTGACTGTCAAAATAAAACCACCAAGTTGGATTGTTATTACAGTTATTGTCAAAATAAAACTACCAAGTTGGATTATTATTTTGGCAACTATCAAAATAAAAACACCAAGTTGGATTGTTATTACTGTCACTGTCAAAATAAAACTACCAAGTTGGATTATTATTATGGTGACTGTCAAAATAAAACCACCAAGTTGGATTGTTATTATGGTGACAGTCAAAATATAACTACCAACTTGGATCGTTATTATGGTGACTGTCAAAGTAAAACAAAAAAATTGGATTGTTATTATGGTGATTGTCAAAATAAAACCAGCAAGTTGGATTCTTATTATGGTGACTGTAAAAATATAACTACCAAGTTGGATTGTTATTTTGGCGACTGTCAAAATAAAACTACTAACTTGGATTGTTATCATGGTGACTGTCAAAATAAAACTACCAGCTTGGATTGTTATTTTGGTGACTGTCAAAATAAAACTACTAACTTGGATTGTTATTATAGTGACTTTCAAAATAACCACCAACTTGGAATGTTATTATGGTGACTGTCAAAATAAAACCACCAAGTTGGATTGTTATTACAGTTATTGTCAAAATAAAACTACCAAGTTGGATTATTATTTTGGCAACTATCAAAATAAAAACACCAAGTTGGATTGTTATTACTGTCACTGTCAAAATAAAACTACCAAGTTGGATTATTATTATGGTGACTGTCAAAATAAAACCACCAAGTTGGATTGTTATTATGGTGACAGTCAAAATATAACTACCAACTTGAATCGTTATTATGGTGACTGTCAAAGTAAAACAAAAAAACTGGATTGTTATTATGGTGACTTTCAAAATAAAACCACCAACTTGGAATGTTATTATGGTAACTGTCAAAATAAAACCACCAAGTTGGATTGTTATTACAGTTATTGTCAAAATAAAACTACCAAGTTGGATTATTATTTTGGCGACTATCAAAATAAAAACACCAAGTTGGATTGTTATTACTGTCACTGTCAAAATAAAACAACCAAGTTGGATTATTATTATGGTGACTGTCAAAATAAAAGTTCCAAGTCCCAGGAGACTATGGCCAGCACCATTACCAGGACCAGGACCAGGACCAACGTTCACACCCTCAATAAGGACATAGACCCAAAGTGTTTCCAGGCAGTGTCGTTTTACCCGTTTCCATGGAGACGGAGTCAGACCGTTTTAAACAGACGACCAAAACGCTACGAAGGTTATTTTCTTTTCCTTTGAAATCGTTGCCGTGGAAACGGACCGACTGTTTACTTTAATTCACTGTTGAGAATGAAAAACCAGCGAATAGTAAATGTGTGTAGTTTCTCAGGACATGACTCCTCTGAGTCGGGATTAAATGTGGTCGTGTTTCCAGCTGAAGATATTTCTGTCTCGTGTCTCTTTATTATTCCTAAACTGTCGTGGTTAATTTCCTTCATGAATATTTGATCGTCCTCTTCCTTTATCTCCACTACTCCGCTCTTCTTCTCTTTAAAACCTGTCTTGTTTCACCATTGTTTGTTTTCTTGCTTATCGGTTAATGTGAGTGTTATTTCATTGATGAGTGTGAGGTGAGCCCAG
>NC_137636.1:38477217-38492217 GCF_963383615.2 Lipophrys pholis | reverse complement strand
TTATTTATTTATTTACTCCTCAGGAGCCGCGCGCGTCCTGACAGGAGTTCACGTGCGTGTCGTTCCACTTCCACAGCATCCAGGGAGGATTTGTGGCTGAACTTACTTTTTCCGGGGGAACTTCGTATGTTCTTCTGGTTTGGTTACTTAGTTTATGGGTTTGCTTGAGGATTTCTGGCTGAAGTTACTTTGTTTCTGGAGTATTTGTGGGTGAAGTAATTTCCCCCTGTATGTATATAACACTGTTTGTGAACGTAAGCTACTTTCTACACGGACTGGACTCGTGGCTTTATTGAATAGATTTACCTAATTCTCCCTGAAGAGCCCACTGGGAGCGGTCTGGGTTTCACTGTCTCGATCGAGGACAATTCTGGACAGGGGGAGAAGGGGAATCGAACCGACAACCTTCTGATTGAGTGAAGACTGTTCTACCAATGGAGCCACAGCCATTGACAGAAATACATTTTGTATCCACATTTTCTCAATGAGGAATCATATCACACATTGGGATGTGAGACATGTCAGTCCCCGTGATGAAGTTCAGCCAGTTGAAACATGAAGGGTGGTGGTGGTGGTAGGGGGTGTCCTGGGGGGGGGGGGGGGTCCTGGGAGGGGGGTGAAACTCATACCATCATTGATTGTGCCGGTAATTAGTGGAACAGCTACGTCCTTCATGTTCCACCTCCTGCTGTGACAACCGACTGGAGGACATGAAGACCTGCAGGTACTTCAGTTCTTGAGGTACCTCAGATACCTGAGATACCCCAGATACCTCAGGTACCTGAGAAACCTCAGGTACTTCAGGCTGTGAACTGTCAGGTGAGGAAGACGAACATGGTTTCTGCTTCCCAGTGACTGAGGGAGCAGAGCCAGCAGCTCCAGCCGAGTCTGAATATTAATGAAGCGGTGGAAAGCTTTTGCTCTGTTGCATGGGGTCTCCAGGTAATAAATATTTGTAGAGAGAGAATGTTGGATGAATGTTTGCAGCAGAGCAGCATTAATGAGACCTTAAAGCCAAAATAGGCTCCGACCCGCCAACAGCTTGTCCCTGATTCTTCTTTTTATTGCAGTTTTGTGGCTGTGAACTCTGATTTTGGTCCATTTTGAACTCTGGTCTGAAGGAAAAAAGAGCATTCTCACCAGAGTATTAGTATCAGTGTCAGTCCGATAGCAGTAGTAGTATCAGTTTTGGTCCAATGGCAGTATTAGTATCAGTAGCGGTCCGATAGCAGTATACAGTCTGGAGGCTTCCAGGCGGTTGGAGGTGACGTAGCTTCGACACAGAGCCAGTGTGGAGGAGGTTTAAAACTCTACATAGACTTTAAGTACATTTTGCATGGGTATGAATCTATGGCCTTCAATAAGTACTCGAACCGGTAATCAGTATCAGTACTCTGTATCAGTACTCTGTATCAGTACTTGGTATCAGTACTTGGTATCAGTACTAGGTATCAGTACTAGGTATCAGTACTCTGTATCAGTACTTGGTATCAGTACTTGGTATCAGCACTAGGTATCAGTACTCGGTATCAGTATTTGGTATCAGCACTAGGTATCAGTACTAGGTATCAGTACTTGGTATCAGCACTAGGTATCAGTACTAGGTATCAGTACTTGGTATCGGCACACAGCTGAAGGTCAGTTCTCCCTCTTTAAAAAGTGTAATCGGTTCCTCTCTGCTTGTCACATTTATTCAGGCTGATCCAGGAAACAACCTGCAGGAGTCCTGAAGACGAGTTTATCTCCTGAGCTTTTCCACAATCAGTCAATTGATCATGAGTAATCTGTAATCTGTAATGAGGTAACAGAGGTTCTGGACACGCCCACATCAGGCTGCCCAGCGCCGTGGAGGTAAAGGTCTGATCCATAAAGTGGAAGATTGAGTGTCTCTGGGTGGATTGGCTATTGATCTGGAACGCTTCCAGTCGTCTTCTCTGCACAGCAGCCAAATGTTGTAGTTTTCTTTTTATAGAAGCTTCGTCAGACGGAGTCACGACGTCCTTCGGGAAACCTTTTGGACGGACGGGGGAAATTTATTAGAAATAAAGCGATAAGTTAAATGAGCACTCTGTCAGTGTTAAAGAGGGACATGTGAAGCAGATCAGTTTAAATCTGTTGAACTGGAAGTTTTATTTAAAATGGGAAATGAACTGATGAAATTTGCAGTGAAACCCTGAACACCAACCCTTTTCCCTCGTAGAGAAAGAGTTAGAGTTCGTTTCTGCTCTGAAATCACGTCTGATAGTTGATCCTGATCTGTGGACTTTTCTTCTTCTGTTCAGTTTGTGTGACATGAAGAGTGTGTTGATAAAGTGGTGTTGGTGATTCAGTGGTGGAGTTGTTTCTTTGTCCCTGTCCCTGTCCCTGTCCCTGTCCCTGTCCCCGTCCCTGTCCCCGTCCCTGTCTCTGTCCCTGTCCCTGTCCCCGTCCCCGTCCCTGTCCCTGTCCCTGTCCCTGTCTCTGTCCCTGACTCCCCTCACTCCAAACTTCACTTCATGTCCTTGTTTATTCCCCCTGTAGTTTCACGTTTCCTCTATCTGCTCCTGAAACTGAGCAGCGGTAAACTCTGAACTCTAAAACAGTTTCTATTCTCCTCTTATTAGTTTTTAATAGAACATTGGATCTATTTTGTTCTCTGCAGGCCTCCATAGCTCAGTCCAACACTTTAGAATGTCACAGTCACACTGAATATAACTGCTGAGGGAACCAGCATGATTGTCAATACTTTGATCAAAATCAACATTTTCACTGCAAAGAATACTTCATTCTCAATGAAAAGCATGAATGACGTGCAGTTCTGCAGTGTCAACAGGACAGTGTCAACATTTTGGATCAATCACAGGTCCATAGAGTTCCTCCCGTCTGTGTTGGTTCTGCAGATAGAATTCCTCAACATCTTGGAGAAGAACTTCCTCTGGTATGAAGGTGAGCTGGTCCAGTGGCTCTGGAGCTCGGCGGAGACGCAGCCGACTGCTGATTCCATTCTGGACAGTAAAACTCTGTGATGACTGAGACAATGACCGAGCAATCAGAGGACGGCTTTTCAAAAGGTGTTTACCGTGAGGTATCAATTGACCAATCAGGTTGCTCGTTACTGGGAGTAATAGAAAACCGGAAGTCGGGTGCGAGTTGTTTACTTTAGACAGAATGAGAGGGAGAACAGTAGTGATGGCCGTCATACACAGATTTAGACGACTTTTAGCGACACGTCTTCCATTTGTCCGTCCAAACGAAGACTCGCTGTTTCCCTGTTTACCTTGTTACTTTTACCTGATGAGTCCCTGGTTTGAGGCTGTTGATGTCCTATCCTCCGATCTACACTCACAGGTTGAAAGAGTGTGTCTTCCATGTCTTCCTGGTGTTCAGGTCTGTGTGCTGCTCTGCCTGGAGCGTCCATGTTGGCTGAATCTGAGCCTCGGTGTTGCTCCATCTCGGGTCCTGACTGGTTGGGTCCCTGAGCTTTGTGGGAGAGTCTGAACACGGCTTGGTGGGTTGTTGAAATGTTCTTCCTGTAGAATCATTTGATTCCACTTCAGGTGGCCACATCCTCCCAGAGCTGCTGCACACAGTCACTCATCACCTCCTCTTAATTATTTCAATATGTGGGTTGAGTTGCAGGATTATCCGTCTTCTCTTTCACCTGTACCTCCTCCATCACCAGCCTCCAGTCTCGTAACCAGACATCTTCACACTTTATCTCTGTTCAGTCTCAGCTGGACCCTTCGACCATGGATCTCCAGCTGGTATCCACCTTGTGCTTGTTTTCTCATGTTCAGTTCTTCATCCTTCCAGACGGGATTCAGACTAGTTCTGGGTTGTTACCCACTAGTTTTATGTAGGTTTCTAGGTAGTTCTGCTTGGTGTCTCTAGGGTGGGCGGTATAATTGGTGTACAGTAGAAATGATAGGAATTTGACCTCTGGTTGACCATGAGGTCAGGAGAAGGGGGGGGGGGGGGGGGGGGGGGCTTGTGAAGAAGGCCGGTGCCATGTGGGTCACATGGACCTGGTTTGGGTTTGAGAGTCGGATGTTGAGCAGAAAACCATAATCCAGTGTTTCCTCTACATTCGATGAGGAGTGCCGGCCGCCCTTCCTAAATCCCCACCGCCGCGACTTTAAATTCATTTTTTTTATTTTTGAAATTTGTTACAAATACACCACCGCCACAAGTTACCACCTTCACAGCACTGGGTCTGGTACTCAGTATCTCCAGTACCAAGGTAATCTACAGGTATCATCCCAAAAAGAGCGAAGGGATCGGCAGGGACAGGTTTTAACTGTAAACACACCGTAATGAGAGACAAACTGCCGAACAAGGACAACGGGAAGGTTTTCCACACAGATTTCAAGCTGAGCAACACTGAACAGGCCAAACTACCGGAGGAGGAACGTTCATTTTGAAATCCCAATAATCGCCACAGCCGGACCAGCGCGGCGCCGCGGGAGGACAAGCTGCCGTCTGTAACAGTGGAAAAGTTTAGGTTCTTTACTAACTTTTGCACAATAACTGTTCTTAAAATGGCATTTTATACTTTAAGTGTTCTGCTGAAATGTACCTGGTACGTGAGTCTGCTCAGAAACAGTCATTTTGACACACACACACACACACACACCGACACACACACACACACACACACACACACACACACACACACACACACACACACACACACACACACACACACACACACACACACACACACATACTGCACAAGATTTAAATCATATCATAATCTAGACTTTAGTTCATATCACAGCCAGAGTTCCTGCGTAGTTTTGAACTGGTGTGTGTAGTTTTGGTTTTGTTTGGGGGTTTAGGTGAGTGTGTAGGTAGTTCAGGATTGGTTCAGATAGTTTAGGGTTAGTTTCTTGGTAGTTCAGGATTGGTTCAGAGTAGTTTAGGGTTAGTTTCTTGGTAGTTCAGGGCTGGTTCAGAGTAGTATAGGGTTAGTTTCTTGGTAGTTCAGGGTTGGTTCACAGTAGTTTAGGGTTAGTTTCTTGGTAGTTCAGGGCTGGTTCAGAGTAGTTTAGGGTTAGTTTCTTGGTAGTTCAGGGCTGGATCAGAGTAGTTTAGGGTTAGTTTCTTGGTAGTTCAGGGTTGGTTCAGAGTAGTTTAGGGTTAGTTTCTTGGTAGTTCAGGGTTGGTTCAGAGTAGTTTAGGGTTAGTTTCTTGGTCGTTCAGGGTTGGTTCAGAGTAGTTTAGGGTTAGTTTCGTGGTAGTTCAGGGTTGGTTCAGAGTAGTTTAGGGTTAGTTTCTTGGTAGTTCAGGGCTGGTTTAAGTAGTTTAGGGTTAGTTTCTTGGTAGTTCAGGGCTGGTTCAGAGTAGTTTAGGGTTAGTTTCTTGGTAGTTCAGGGCTGGTTCAGAGTAGTTTAGGGTTAGTTTCTTGGTAGTTCAGGGCTGGTTCAGAGTAGTTTAGGGTTAGTTTCTTGGTAGTTCAGGCTGGTTCAGAGTAGTTTAGGGTTAGTTTCTTGGTAGTTCAGGGCTGGTTCAGAGTAGTTTAGGGTTAGTTTCTTGGTAGTTCAGGGCTGGTTCAGAGTAGTTTAGGGTTAGTTTCTTGGTAGTTCAGGGCTGGTTCAGAGGAACTGTGAACTGGTGTTTGTGTAGCTTTAGCGTCACTTCTGGTTCCACGGTATTTTGGTTAATTTCTAAATGCCTTCATTGGAGTTATTGACTAGTTTATGGGTAGTTTTTAATAGGTTACACTGTACTTTACTTCGTTCCATGATGATGCGTCAGATTTGAGCTGCTTGCAGAAATTTCCAGACTTGATGCTAATGGCAAAGGTGCATGTCCTTGTGATTCTATCGATGTTGGAAGGAAAACTACAAACGTCGTCAGCACATTAAAAACTCCTGCAGTGGATCCCGAGGGTTAGGGTCTGGAAACACCTTCAGGCAGCAGCTCATATCATTCGTCTCTGGATGTGTGTGAGCAGCAGTGGACGTTCACAGCATTAATCTGCTGATTTCACACCGAGAGGCAGAAATAATCCCGTCCGCCCGTCAGCAGCGAGGCGATGAATGAAGTGTGTTTGGTGTCACGTCTCTGCAGACCTGCTGACAGAGGCAGACCCAGACGCCACCTGATCTGATCGCTGGTTAATTCCTGTGAATGTCAGGTGTGTAGGTGGGCGGGCCGCCTCATTATATACCTGGAGATGTTCGACTCCAGCATGACAGATTTCCAGCAGCACCTGCTGCCTTGTTCTGCTGTTACTCTACCTGCTCGTGCTTCACTTTGGCTTATTTTTAGGATTCAGCAGAGAGATGTAGATGCACTATTCATCCCCACTGGTGTAAAACTCTTATTTCCTTTACAGCAGACTGACCACATGGCGTCTTCTACTCTGGTTTTTTTGTGTCTTGTTTTTATTGTTTTTCAGGCCAAAAAACGTGACGACTCACTGAGAAAAGCTGAGTCATTACAAAAACCCAAGAACAACAAGAAAAGAGCTGATTCACTAGAACATACCTGACTTTTCATTCATGCTGATTCTCTCCTCGTTTTGGGTTTTGTGGGTAATTCTTCAGCAGAAATCCAACAATCGACTCGGCTTTAAATGCGAGTTAAAATCTAGAGCTACACTTGGTAGAGCGCAGACCTTCACCAAAGCCAAGTTAGCATCGCTAGCATGATAGCCATTAGCTCATATCGATGCTAACTAGCTAGGTCAGATAGCGATATCACTGTGTGGAACACGGAGCAGGGAGCGTCTCCTTGGCAACAGACGCTGATCTCCTTTGAGCTCCTCCATGAGGTGCCTCTCTCACCCTCTTTGTACGGGACATTTTCTTTGCTGGTTTTTGGGATTTATTCAGAAACCGTTAGCTGTTAACGCCCCAAACGTTGATCAATTGGTAATTGGATGATGACAAATCATCCCTGAAAATTTCATGCAATTCAGGGGAGCTGTTTTTGCAAAAAGTTGGTAAAATACATACATACAAACCAATAACTAAGTAAACACAAAAACGCAACCGTTTCGGCCATAACTATTTACATTTTAACTTGGAATGATCTGATACTACTTTTTTAAAGAACGAGTACCTTTAGCGACTTGTCAGGTACCGATACGAGTACTAACCTTAAACTGCATTCAGTCAGACTTTAATCATGTGTAGCATATAACATCAGAGGAGGCGCAGCCCTCTTCCTGCCCATTACCCAGCATGCCAAGGGGCAGTGGGGCATGGCCCTCTTCCTGCCCTTTACCCAGCATGCTGCGGGCGGATGGGAGATGGAAGGGTATGTGCGTGTGTGTGTGTGTGTGTGTGTGTGTGTGTGTGTGTGTGTGTGTGTGTGTGTGTGTGTGTATGTGGGGGGGGGGGGGGGGGGGGGGGGGGCTTTTCCTGTTTCTTCACCGGAAATATGAGCGAGAGGCAGCTTCACATCAAAGTGCAGCTCAGAGAGTGAATCCCCCATCAGCCCCGGGGGGGTTAGGGGAAGGGGCTAAATGAATGGGAAGCGGGCAAAAACAAGGGAAGAGGGCAGAACGGAAGGGAGGGTCTGGATACATCTTTCTTCTTCAGACCGTTCTGCTTCAGCCTGGAATCTGGATCCTCTCACTTTCACCTCAGTCGTCTTCTGAAGTCGTTTGTGAGAAAAACACTTGAAACACTGATCAAACATGGAATCTAAAATATTTCCGCTTTTCAAATCCTGCCTCGGTTAATCTGATGATGAAGTCCAGCACTAGTTCTAGTGGATATTAACAAATTGAGCAGCTCTTCAGCAGGTTTTACTCACATTACAAGACTCTGTCGCCACCTAGTGTTTAGGAGTGTGGACGGACCAGGTGACAGGATTCTTTCTGCCAACAACAACGTCTGGGTCACAAACCAGCAGCGATCTGGAAGAAGAGCTGTCTTCTTCTGTACCTCAACCTGAACCTCTCCTGCTCCTGGTCTTCTCCTCCTGGTCTGTGTCCTCCTGGTCTATCTCCTCCTCTTGGTCTGTCTCATCCTGGTCTGTCTCCTCCTCTTGGTCTGTCTCATCCTGGTCTGTCTCTTTCTCCTGGTCTCCTCTTCCCGTTGTGTCTTCTCCTCCTGGTCTGGTCTGTCTCCTCCTGGTCTGGTCTGTCTCCTCCTCCTGGTCTGTCTCCTCCTGGTCTGTCTCCTCCTCCTGGTCTCCTCCTCCTGGTCTCCTCCTTCTCCTGGTCTCCTCTTCCTGTTGTGTCTTCTTCTTCTGGTCTGTCTCCTCCTCCTGGTCTGTCTCCTCCTCTTGGTCTGTCTCCTCCTGGTCTGTCTCCTCCTCCTGGTCTCCTCCTCCTGGTCTCCTCCTTCTCCTGGTCTCCTCTTCCTGTTGTGTCTTCTTCTTCTGGTCTGTCTCCTCCTCCTGGTCTCCTCCTTCTCCTGGTCTCCTCTTCCTATTGTGTCTTCGTCTTCTGGTCTGTCTCCTCCTCCTGGTCTCCTCCTCTTTGTCGATCTCCTCCTTCTGTTCTGTCTTCTTCTCCTGGTCTCCTCTTTATGGTCTGTCCCATCCTCCTGGTCATCTCTCCCTGGTCTGTCTCCTCCTCCTGGTCTGTCTCCTCCTGGTCTGTCTCCTCCTCATATCTCCTTATATGAAGAGATAACTGATGATGAGCAGTAATCTTTCTCAAGCAAACGTTAATCTGGCTAAACTAAACCAATCAGGTGCCAGTACTCACTCAGCATAGTAATCAGTTACACAGCTGGAAGTAGCATTAGCTGTAGCCTTCATCCACGATACCTGTGATTAGCATTAGCGTGCTTAAATAGCAGTTAGCTTGCCTTTCTAACGGCTGTCTGCATCTGTTTGTTTAAGAAGAGCTGACAACCAGATTATAGAGCACCCCCTCCTCTAACATCTAGATCATAGAGCATCTTCCTCCTCTAACATCCAGATCATAGAGCATCTCCCCCCCCCAACATCCAGGTTATAGAGCATCTTCCTCTAACATCAGATTATAGAACATCTCCCTCCTCTAACATGTAGGTTATAGAGCACCCCCTAACATCTAAATTATAGAGCATCTCCCTCCTCTAACATCTAGGTTACAGAGCACCCCCTCCTCTAACATCTAGATCATAGAGCATCTCCCTCCTCTAACATCCAGATCACAGAGCATCTTCCCCCTCCAACATCCAGTTTATAGAGCATCTTCCTCCTCTAACACCCAGATTATAGAGCATCTTCCTCCTCTAACATGAGATTATAGAGCATCTTCCTCCTCTAACATCAGATTAGAAAGCGAACCACACATGGTGCTGACAGTGTAGCTAATGCTAATGCTAACACTATAATAATACAGAAACTTAAATATTAAACATTCCTCCTCCTTTGTGGACAAAATGATTCTATTTTGTATTTTACTTAGTCACTGATTGGTTAAATATCTTTGGTTTATCAGTTTGTACTGTTGATTTTAATATTTCAGTTTGAAGAAAATGTAATGAAATTAAATGAGCTCAGTTTGCCTTTTTATTTCACGCTTTTCTATAAACGCTTTAGTGTTTTGGAACTTAAATCCTGTTAAAATGACTGCTAAATATTATTTTACATAGTTGCCTTAGTTTATACCAGTTGATATTATTCTATTGAAATAATTTTATTTGAAATAAGCTTTAAGTACTATTGGAATTATTTGATATTTTGCTGTGTGATTTTTATTTTAATTTTCATGTTTCACTGTTCATGTGAAAACGACCTCAAATCCAGGCGCAGTTTAGTTTTGATGTTGCAGGAGTCACTTTATCAGAGTGTTGTTATTTACTCTTCTTTAGCATGTTTACTTTAATGGCACATGTTGGCAAAATTTCACAAATTATATAAATTAAGATTTGTTCACAAAGGTTCTTTGGCTTAAAGTTTCTTTTTTTTCAGTTCGGTCTCTGTTTTACATCAGGAAATGGTTGGGTTGCTCTCTTCAGAAACTTGCAAATCAAACTGAAAAATCGATGTAAAAAAGAATCATAATTAAATCGTGATCATGGTTTTATTACCAAACAATCTTGATATGATATTTTTGCCAAATTGCCCAGCCCGAGCTTCAACAACAACTCATTCATTCCTCCCTCCAGCTCAGTCCGTTCTAATAAAAGTCTCTTTATGAGGTAGACATGTCACATTAAATATTATTACCACACTCAGAGTTCAGGATGAAGAGCAGCTGAAATGTCATTAGGTTATTTTTCTAAATTAAATCTGAATTGTTCCCACGACCCCCCGTGAACCTTCTGTGAATGTGCAAATATAATTCTGTTGATAAAAGTAAACCCAGAGATTATTCATTAAAAGAAGCCTGCCGTCATTTTAGATGAAAATAAAGACGGTTTGATAAATCCAGGATTGTTTTCTTCTTCTCTGGTTTTACTCTGAACAGCAGCAGGATGAATGTTTCACTGTTCAGAGTGTTTGTGTTTGACCTGCGGAGCTTTGTTCACCTTTTCTCTCCTGCTGGAGTTACAACTGTTTACCATCATTTATTGATGCAACGCCGCGCTGCCACTCCGTGTGTGTGTGTGTGTGTGTGTGTGTGTGTGTGTGTGTGTGTGTGTGTGTGTGTGTGTGTGTGTGTGTGTGTGTGTGTGTGTGTGTGTGTGTGTGTGTGTGTGTGTGTGTGTGTGTGTGTCAGGATGGTCCAATCAGCAGCTCAGACTTCCACACAGGACAGCGCGGTCACAGCAGCGTGAAGTCGTGGTTTGATTACCCAGAGTGCTCAGCAGTGATGAAATGGCCACGCGGTCGCCATGGATACCTTCCATACCGTGAGCTGAGAAGCTGTGGTGATTCAGAGGAGGAAGATGCAGCAGCTGCTTTAATCTGTTCACTCACACCTCTGCTCGTCGTCTCTCGCCGTTTGTGTAGCGGCTCGGTGGAGCAGTGGTTCGCTCTCACCTCATCAGGACATTATGTCCCTGATGTCCTCCTCACCTGTTCAGGTGGGACCTGCAGCCATCAGATCGGCTAAAACAAAACCTCAGGCCCCGACTGCAAAACTTTTCTGGTGAAAATGTCTCCTTTGTTTGTGTTTTCATTTCAGAATAGTTTCACTTTCACACGGTAACGTTTTGAAACCAATGTCCGTTTCCACGGCAACAACAGAAACACTGAAAACAATTTAGTTTACATGTTGGTCCACTAGTTGGTGCTGCAGTTAGTTTTAGTACGGAAAGCACGCACACACACACACACACACACACACACACACACACACACACACACACACACACACACACACACACACACACACACACACACAGCAGAGAACAATGAGCTCTAAACAAACACTGGGAGAACTTTCTCGTGGACAGACCACAAGTTACATTGTTATTACGGCGACTGTCAAAATAAAACTACCAAGTTGGATTGTTATTACGGCGACTGTCAAAACAAAACTACCAAGTTGGATTGTTATTACGGCGACTGTCAAAATAAAACTACCAAGTTGGATTGTTATTACGGCGACTGTCAAAACAAAACTACCAAGTTGGATTGTTATTACGGCGACTGTCAAAATAAAACTACCAAGTTGGATTGTTATTACGGCGACTGTCAAAATAAAACTACCAAGTTGGATTGTTATTACGGCGACTGTCAAAAAAACTACCAAGTTGGATTGTTATTACGGCGACTGTCAAAATAAAACTACCAAGTTGGATTGTTATTACGGCGACTGTCAAAATAAAACTACCAAGTTGGATTGTTATTACGGCGACTGTCAAAATAAAACTACCAAGTTGGATTGTTATTACGGCGACTGTCAAAATAAAACTACCAAGTTGGATTGTTATTACGGCGACTGTCAAAATAAAACTACCAAGTTGGATTGTTATTATGGCGACTGTCAAAATAAAACTACCAAGTTGGATTCTTATTACGGTAATAACAATCCAACTTGGTAGTTTTATTTTGACAGTAACTAACTGCAATCACATTACTTGGTAGTTTTTTCGTCTCAGAAGAAGAACCACATCATAGATGGACAGAGTGACGTTTGTTGGACGATGTTATTTCGAATTGGTTCAGAGCTCATTGTTCTGTTTAGTTAGTAGTAGCAGTAAGCCATTAGCCTCATTTTGACTGTTGCTGTGAGTTGTTTGAGTTTTGCAGTACTTTCTGAGTTTCTCCTTGTGATCCAAGCTGATGGATGAGTATCAGATATTGTTCTTGCTGCTGGCTGGTTGAGAAACGTTGTGGTTCTGCAGCGACTGATCAGGAGGGTGTTGAAGTGTTCCGAGGCGTCATGATCTCCTGGTGATGCCGTTCAGAATCTGCTGGAAACAGAGGCGACGCACACCACTGCTCACTGACCCACTTTCACCACATACAGGCCTGATTAATAATTCATTTCTATACGTTCCCGCTGTGCTTGTGTGATGGCACGCTGGGTGTGGTTGGCCTTTTTACAGGAATAAAAGATCAACGGCAGATTGTTGGTCTCAGACGCTCTGCTGCCTCCGTCTCTTCCTCCACTGCGCTTTGTTCACACGTCTTCAAGAGGAAAGATGTAAAGTTTAGTTGCATTCCTAATGTTTGTTTACATGACAGTGAAGCCGTGACTCTGTGAAATCTTCCTGAATGAATCGCTCTGGAACAGAAGACATTCAACATTCCTACCTTTAAAGATATTTACTACATCATCTGCATATAAGAGAACATTTCTACTGTTTACTAGACCATCATCTGCATGCAGACAGAACTTTTGTCCAGACAGATGCCGAGTGGAACTTTACCATGAAGAAGCGATAGCAACTCGTCACCATAGTAACTAGTAGTTCTGCACATGCTCAGTACAGCCAATCAGTTTCCTCCGTGGTGTCCTGACTCCCAGTCCATATTCTCCTGGACTTGGTACTCGGCCTGGGCGATAAACCGGAAATCTATGAAAATCACCAACGTCATTTTGCCCATTTCGGTATATTCTGTGTTTCAGGGGACGTCCACACAAGCAAGCCGTGAACACGGGTCCGGCTCGTGTCGTCCAACACCCCGGGGTGTGGACGGCAAAGTCGGCAAAGACGATCATCTGTTGAAAAAAGATGAAGTAATGTCACCTCATAACCACAACAACCACGGACTACAAGCTCTGGTGGAGCTGCAGAAGCTACTGATGACAGTAGCAGCAGGAGGAGCGGCGCCATAGACCTACAGAACCACAGTTATATAGTGGTTTATGAAAAGGAGTTACTTCTAAATGTCTATGTGGTCTGTCCTCTTCGTTTTTGGTGTGCTTGGTGTGTCACAGCGCCCCTAAAGGCCTGGCATGTGTACTACATGCCCTGAAGTTTACAAGTGATTCAAATAGTTTCTCTCGTTATAGAGAACCTGGTCTCCTGACAACTTGACTGTGGCCATTTTCCAGTCAGCTCTTTGTAATATCCAGATTTAGAATTTGTTCATAAGAGATTGTATTTTTAATACTTTGCGTTTGCAGGATGTAAGTTATTTTATGCTTTTAAATGTATTCAGTCGTTCTCATTGCAAGTCATCTGTGCTCATCAGCTCTTCAATAAGTCTTAACAACTAAAAGGACTTAATTTGTGTTTCCTTCATTTATTTTCAGACAGTGTAGTTTTACAGTCCTTTAACGTGGCAGTAAATAGGTCCAGGGGACTCATACTATCTTATTATTTTCGGTAGTGTTATTTTGACAGTCATGTAAATGCAAACATTTCCTGAAACAACAACGTAGCCTGGATTACCTGATGACATCCTGAGCTCTAATATTAAACAGTGAAAGCAGCTGAGCTCATAAAACTAAATGAACGTTAGTAAATTTACAAGTTGTTGTGAATGAAAGTCGGTGCCCGACACGTTCACATCTGCATGCACAATAACAGCAGAAAGGAAAAACAACTGTGTGGTGGAGGTTTATCGTTTGGCTCCAGGAATGTCACCGCTTCATCGTAACCTTAGAGTTGTAAATATTCCACATCCGATCTGCGAGAGCTTCACATTCAGCGTGTCCACATAGCGAGCCGGCGGTCCTGAACGCAGCCAATTAGCTCTAATAAGATTCACTTTCTGGAGGCTGCTACTGCACATACACACACACACACACACACACACACACACACACACACACACACACACACACACACACACACACACACACACACACACACACACACACACACACACACACACACACACACACACACACACACACACACACACAGAATCATCGGTCTTCTTGTCTCCCCGTCGCTTTCACTCCTGACTCCCATTAATTTGTGCAGTACACACACACACACACTGACCTGGCGGTGGTGGTGTGTGTGTGTGTGTGTGGGTGTGTGTGTGTGTGTGTGTGGTGGGGGCCTTGGTGGTGACAGGTATTGATCAGGGACGATGGATGCTCCAGTTTCATCTTTCAGGCTCCAGTTATACGACATTTCAAGAGAAAACGAATGTTTTTTCTGGACCCAATCTGGATGAAACTAAGTATATATGTTTGGCCTGAAACATTCCTCCTGTGGTAGTGAAGGTTTTAGTGATATTTGACATCATATGTGGAGTGAAGAAGAATCTGGTTCAATGGTTAGAAAGACTTTTATGCTGTGTATTATTGTACACATAGGAGCTGGTTCTCTCACGGAGCTCATCAAATGTGCAGGAAGACACTGAAAGTCGCTTTGAAGTCGAACTCGGAAGAAAAATCAGGAAGTCATTTCAACGGAAAGTATTGTCATTATGGGAGAAGTAAATGAGTCACACGTGTGTTTAGAAATGGATAATTCATGTTTTACTCTCGGTATCGACGACTCGTCCACACAGAGCGCCGGAGAAATGTGTTTTCCTTTAATACGAGTCCTCAAAGTGAATAATGAAGCTTTTAGAGCAGCGACGGGTCGTCTGCTGAGAAACTGATCAATTACACATAACGACATGGTGTGTGTGTGTGTGTGTGTGTGTGTGTGTGTGTGTGTGTGTGTGTGTGTGTGTGTGTGTGTGTGTGTGTGTGTGTGTGTGTGTGTGTGTGTGTGTGTGTGTGTGTGTGTTGTTGTACGGCTCTGATTGTTTCCAGTGTGGAGGATG
>NC_137636.1:38464717-38472217 GCF_963383615.2 Lipophrys pholis | reverse complement strand
GGAGACCCGCAGACCTTTCCTCCACCTCGGCCAAATCCCTGCAGGTCCCCGACACAGCCTGGTGGACTCTGAAGCCCAGAGTTTATTCTGCCTCCATTCAGACTGTCCACTGTGTGACTCTGACGGAGGTCCAGGGAGTCTACTATCAGACCCAGGATCACTCTACCATCAGACCCAGGAACACTCTACCATCAGACCCAGGATCACTCTACCATCAGACCCAGGATCACTCTACCATCAGACCGAGGAACTCTCCACAATCAGACCCAAGATCACTCTACCATCAGACCCAGGATCACTCTACCATCAGACCCTGGATCACTCTACCATCAGACCCAGGAACACTCTCCCATCAGACCCTGGAACACTCAACCATCAGACCCAGGATCACTCTACCATCAGACCCAGGATCACTCTACCATCAGACCCAGGAACACTCTCCCATCAGACCCTGGAACACTCAACCATCAGACCCAGGATCACTCTACCATCAGACCGAGGAACTCTCCACAATCAGACCCAAGATCACTCTACCATCAGACCCAGGATCACTCTACCATCAGACCGAGGAACTCTCCACAATCAGACCCAAGATCACTCTACCATCAGACCCAGGAACACTCTACCATCAGACCACCAAGTTGGATTGTTATTACAGTGACTGTCAAAATAAAGCCATCAAGTTGGATTGTTATTACGGTGACTGTCAAAATAAAACTACCAAGTCAGCTGAAACTTTGTTCTGATTGGCTCTACTGTTGTCTCAGGCTCTGCTGTCTATACGCACATGAAGCACAAGTGTCCCCAGAAAGTGTCGTTTTCGCCCGTTAACACAACGAGTGGGATCGTTTTCAACACGTTCCACCTTGGGACAAGTTTATAAAGCTGTGTTAAAAAAAAAACACAATGAAAGTTTTGCATTGTCACTTGAAAACATAAAACTGGGTCTTTTAGTGTTTGTCTAAATGGAATAATGTCGGACACAGCAAACCTTCTCTGTGGGGTACCCCAGGGATCTGTTCTAGGTCTCACTCTCTTCTTGCTGTATATAATCTCTCTGATTTCAAATTATGTGTGATTACAAAAGTATTTCCCATCACCTCTATGCTGATGATATCCAGATATATTGGTCTTAAAAAGTCATTGAATTTTAGAAAATTAAAACATAAAAAGAGTATTTATTCTAAATACCCCCAACTCTGCCGTATCTGCCCCTCAGCCGTCCTGTATCTGCCCCGTCTGCCTATCCCTGCATCAGCAGCTTGAGGTTGAGCATCTGCATCCTGTTAACAGTTCAATATCTTTATCTGTATGCCAGTCTCACGTCTTCCAGCAGATTCTCCATCATCATCATCACCATCATCATCATCATCATCATCATCATCATCATCATCATCATCATCAGCTGCTGCCTCGTTTTCACTGGGGAGCAAAATATGGAAAACAGTATTAAATGTCAACAAGCTGCTTCAAGTCTGAGCTGAAGGCAAAACACCAACATGGCGGTTATAATGTGACCCGAGGAGCGTCTGATGAAACACACTGAAACACTGTGAAACAAATTGAAACACAGTATAACACAATGAAACACACTGAAACACTGTGTAACACACTGAAACACTGTGTAACACAGTGAAACACTGTGTAACACAATGAAACACACTGAAACACTGTGTAACACAGTGAAACACTGTGTAACACAGTGAAACACAGTATAACACAGTGAAACACTGTGTAACACAGTGAAACACACTGAAACACTGTGTAACACAGTGAAACACAGTGAAACACTGTGTAACACAGTGAAACACAGTATAACACAGTGAAACACACTGAAACACTGTGTAACACAGTGAAACACAGTGAAACACAGTATAACACAATGAAACACACTGAAACACTGTGTAAAACAGTGAAACACAGTATAACACAGTGAAACACACTGAAACACTGTGTAACACAGTGAAGCACACTGAAACACTGTGTAACACAGTGAAACACAGTATAACACAGTGAAACACACTGAAACACTGTATAACACAGTGAAACACTGTGTAACACAATGAAACACACTGAAACACTGTGTAACACAATGAAACACTGTGTAACACAGTGAAACACACTGAAACACTGTGAAACACTATAACACAATGAAACACACTGAGACACAATGAAACACACTAAAACACTGTGTAACACAGTGAAACACAGTATAACACAATGAAACACACTGAAACACTGTGTAACACAGTGAAACACACTGAAACACTGTGTAACACAGTGAAACACAGTATAACACAATGAAACACACTGAGACACAATGAAACACACTAAAACACTGTGAAACACAGTAAAACACAATGAAACACCGGGAAACACAGTAAAACATAGTGAAACACAGTGAAACACAGTGAAACACAATGAAACACTGAAACACACAGAAACACAATGAAACAATGAAACACACTGAAAGACAGTGAAATGCACTGAAACAAAATGAAACACAGTGAAACACATGGAAACACACTGAAAGACACTGAAATGCACTGAAACACAATGAAGCATAATGAAATACAATGAAATACACTGAAACACAATGAAGAACAATGAAACAATGAAATGCACTGAAACACACTGAAACAAAATGAAACACAATGAAACACACCGAAACACAATGAAACACAATGAAACACACCGAAACATAATGAAACACAATGAAACACACTGAAACAAAATGAAACACATTGAAATACACTGAAACACACTGAAACACTGACACACAGTGAAACACAGTGAAACACTGAAACACAGTGAAACACACTGAAACACAGTGAAACACTGAAACATTGAAACACAATGAATCAATGAAACACAGTGAAACATTGAAACACAATGAATCAATGAAACACACTGAAATACACTGAAACACAGTGAAACACACTGAAACATTGAAACACAATGAATACTCTGAAACATATAATCCCACATTGGAAGACTGGCAGACGAAGTTGTTGGGATTTATGGTTGGTTATGAGCATTAAAGTACTGTAAGTAATAGATCACTGAAAGTAATAAAATCACTGCAAGTTATTTTAATGAAACATTTTAAATACTAATGAAATAAACTGCCATTTACTCATTAACAACTGCTAAAGTAATTGATTAATTACTTAAAGTTAATAAATCATCAAAAATAATTTATTAATGAAAAATTATTAATTTAAATAAATTCATTATGTATTCATTAATAATTAACGGGGCACCACCAGATAAACTGGTTATAGCTAATTACCAAACTATCAGTCTCTTTTGGAAAAAGGTTTATTTAAGTTAGTTAATATTTCTCTGAATTGTCAACAATAAATACACAGTAATCACCAGGAATCATTCAATTCAGCTAACAGGCGTTTATTAACAAAAATGTATTAATTCATAAATAATTCAGAAATCATTTTATAAATCAACACATCTAAGTATCAAACGTCATCTAATGACGGAGATCTAATCTACTAAACAGCAACACTATGTACAGAGTATGTGCATGTGTGTTATGAGTCTGGATTCTGAGTGGGGGTGTAATGACCTTGCATGCCCACCTGGTGGAGGCAGACGGTGGCAGGTCAGTGTGAGTGGGTGTAATGACCTCGAACGTCCACCAGAGGGGTTCGCTGTGATAACCGTGACGACCACTGGGAGCTTCGTGCAGCTGCATTGCATGTTAGCTTCAGGTTAATCGAACAACGCTGCCCAGACAAAGCTGTCTTACTGTCCGTGGTGCCGTGTTGTTCAGCACCGTTCGTGGGTCTGCGCGGTTCGGTAACTTGCTGGTTACCGGGTCTGAGTTCAGCTCCCCGAACACAGACGTGGGCCTGGCGTTCAGCTGTGGGAGTGGAGAGCGGTGCAGCTGAAGGGGGGGCTGGACGGACGCGGGCTTGCATCCCAAGTAAGAGGAGAAGTAGTCCAAACTGTGTTCTGCCGGTCCAGCGGACTGGACCTCTGTTTAGTTGCACTTTGTGCTCTCTTTTCCTTCCCGATGCTGCAGAGACATGTGTCTCTCTTGGTGTTTGGGAGTGAGATGCAACGAGCAGTTAGTTGGGAGGGGGTTTCACCAAGTTTGAATTTCAGACCCCTGTGGTGTCTGGGTCGGTTCCACCAATGAGTGGCTGGAAGCTAGGGCTCTGCATTCACGGCTGAGCTTCTATTGGTTTCAAACCTGGGGTGTGCGGCCCTACTGGGGTCGCAGCCTTCCTCCCTGCTGTTTAATGGCCTGTTCATTGTTCCCGGTGTTCTTTCTCTGGTGTCCCCCCCTCCGGGGGGAGAAACTGCTTGAAGATGTTCAGTGGAATCTTGAGCACAACAAAGTTAATACCAAAAGAGTGCGAGCAGCGATCTGTGACTGTGGCTGTTTGGCTTTGAGCTGGCAGTGCCCTCTATGGTGACCTTCATAGTGACCTCTATGGTGACCTCTATAGTGACCTCTATGGTGACCTCTATGGTGACCTTCATAGTGACCTCCTGGTCCTCTCCTGTTTCTGAACGCCTCCTGTTTCTGAACGCCTCCTGTTCCTGAACGCCTCCTGTTTCTGAACGCCTCCTGTTCCTGAACTCCTCCTGTTCCTGAACGCCTCCTGTTTCTGAACGCCTCCTGTTCCTGAACTCCTCCTGTTCCTGAACGCCTCCTGTTTCTGAACGCCTCCTGTTCCTGAACTGCTCCTGGTCCTGAACTCCTCCTGTTCCTGAACGCCTCCTGTTTCTGAACGCGTCCTGTTTCTGAACGCCTCCTGTTTCTGAACGCCTCCTGTTCCTGAACGCCTCCTGTTCCTGAACGCCTCCTGTTCCTGAACACCTCCTGTTCCTGAACTCTACCTGTTTCTGAACACCTCCTGTTCCTGAACGCCTCCTGTTCCTGAACACCTCCAGTTCCTGAACGCCTCCTGTTCCTGAACGCCTCCTGTTTCTGAACGCCTCCTCTTCCTGAACACCTTCTGTTTCTGAACGCCTCCTGGTCCTGAACGCCTCCTGTTTCTGAACGCGTCCTGTTCCTGAACTCCTCCTGTTCCTAAACGCCTCCTGTTTCTGAACGCCTCCTGGTCCTGAACTCCTCCTGTTCCTGAACGCCTCCTGTTTCTGAACGCGTCCTGTTTCTGAACGCCTCCTGTTTCTGAACGCCTCCTGTTCCTGAACGCCTCCTGTTCCTGAACGCCTCCTGTTCCTGAACACCTCCTGTTCCTGAACTCTACCTGTTTCTGAACACCTCCTGTTCCTGAACGCCTCCTGTTCCTGAACACCTCCTGTTCCTGAACACCTCCAGTTCCTGAACGCCTCCTGTTCCTGAACGCCTCCTGTTTCTGAACGCCTCCTCTTCCTGAACACCTTCTGTTTCTGAACGCCTCCTGTTCCTGAACTCCTCCTGGTCCTGAACGCCTCCTGTTTCTGAACGCGTCCTGTTCCTGAACTCCTCCTGTTCCTGAACGCCTCCTGTTTCTGAACGCCTCCTGTTCCTGAACTCCTCCTGTTCCTGAACGCCTCCTGTTTCTGAACGCCTCCTGTTCCTGAACTCCTCCTGGTCCTGAACTCCTCCTGTTCCTGAACGCCTCCTGTTTCTGAACTCCTCCTGTTCCTGAACACCTCCTGTTCCTGAACGCCTCCTGTTCCTGAACGCCTCCCGTTTCTGAACGCCTCCCGTTCCTGAACTCCTCCAGGTCCTGAACTCCTCCTGTTCCTGAACGCCTCCTGTTTCTGAACTCCTCCTGTTCCTGAACACCTCCTGTTCCTGAACACCTCCAGTTCCTGAACGCCTCCTGTTCCTGAACGCCTCCTGTTTCTGAACGCCTCCTCTTCCTGAACGCCTTCTGTTTCTGAACGCCTCCTGTTCCTGAACTCCTCCTGGTCCTGAACGCCTCCTGTTCCTGAACGCGTCCTGTTCCTGAACTCCTCCTGTTCCTGAACGCCTCCTGTTTCTGAACGCCTCCTGTTCCTGAACTCCTCCTGTTTCTGAACGCCTCCTGTTTCTGAACGCCTCCTGTTCCTGAACGCCTCCTGTTTCTGAACGCCTCCTGTTCCTGAACTCCTCCTGGTCCTGAACGCCTCCTGTTCCTGAACTCCTCCTGGTCCTGAACTCCTCCTGTTCCTGAACGCCTCCTGTTTCTGAACGCCTCCTGTTTCTGAACGCCTCCTGTTTCTGAACGCCTCCTGTTCCTGAACTCCTCCTGGTCCTGAACGCCTCCTGTTCCTGAACTCCTCCTGGTCCTGAACTCCTCCTGTTCCTGAACTCCTCCTGGTCCTTAACACTTCTTGTACACTCAGACAAAGCTGCTGTTTGAAGACTGTAATACAATAATATGATCTGATTTGCATTCAGTGTAGTTTATATTTATAAACAGATCACTTACTGGATTTTCTGTGTTTTAACTTCTGGTACGAGGCACTTGAACCAAAATGGGAAAACTCCAGCAAACGTTCATCATCAAGCACTAATAACGCCCACATGTGGTGAATCGTGTTTGCACGGTTATTATATACAGTTGCACTGGATTAGATTTTATGTTGGTCAAATAATTCAATCTACAATGACTGAAAGCTTCTGTTGGTTTTCATGTTTCAGTGTCTGTCAGCTCTTCAGTGTTTCTGTTTGAGCCTCTGCTGAATCTGCTCTGTGATTGGACGGCTGAAGTCCTGCAGGTCACTGCTTTCCGACTGATTTTAATATTATATATTTAATAGTGGGAGTTCTGGTTGGGGGATGTTTGCCTGCTGAATGCGGCCAGTGAAGGCAGGACAAGAGGAAAGGGTGCCGTGTGACCCCCCCTCAGCCAATCAGATGGATCCATGATATCTGCCCCACTTTTTCATCCACACAAGCAGATGTTAATGAAATAGATGCTAAAGTCATTAGTGAAAGTCGGAGAAGCACAGCAGCTTCAACACAGTTGATGAAAATAACTGGATGCACCGTAATTTGTTGGCATGTTGAGATAATTCTCAGGAGAAATTAAAAAGTAGGTCTACATATACAAACATATACATTCAGAGTATCTCCCTGTGGCTGTGGGTTTCTGCCTGATTCGTGTTTGCTTTTGTTTCCTTTATTTGCATTTATTTAGCATTTTAACTAGGAATGCCCTGATACCACTGTTTTTTGTTTTTTTCTTTCAAGGAGGAGGAACTTGCTGATTCCGAGTACCAATACGAGTACTTAATAAATGCCATTAGGCCTAATTTACTCTATACACACAAAACACATGAGGGCTGTGTGTTGCAGTGAAGGACCTCCGCTCAGCCTCTGTCGGCACGGCGTCTCCTCCAACAGCCTGAAGGTTCTTCATGTGTTCTGCATTGTGCGTCTGCTTAGACCTGCACACAGAACCCCCATACGCTCACGGTTTCATTCAGACTACATTTCAGGGTTCAGGTTGGTACGCATTCCACAATCTAACGTAACCATCTTCAAAATATTTCCCCTGGTGGACAGTTTTTCTAAAAGTTTTGATATTTCACGCC